>NC_056751.1:186000616-186300616 GCF_019279795.1 Protopterus annectens | reverse complement strand
ACGGATACCTGATGTCAATAACATGGCCTCAAGCTGCATGACACAAGGTGCATAGACATCCCCTTTGGATTACACCAATCACCCACTGACTATCACATAGGTGGTAGTCCCCTACATACATGTGACATTATACGGGATCTTAGTACACACGTATATAGCACCCACTCCTTTGATAACCATATTGCCAATGTGGCGTGGATATCCTTCTACGTGGCCACCCTTATCTGTAATGGGTTTGTAGCTGGAACAAAGGCACCCATTGTACCTCTATACTCCTGACGTATGACACACGTTCAAGGGTACAACACCCCTTTTGGGGTGTACCTTACAGAACAGCAATGGCTTTACATACCACAACATTAACACACCATGAGGATTATTGACCTCCGAAGGATGACGTATGCGGCACAACTACGGACACCACGACTGTACACATTTGCATACTGCATACTCAGGGGTGACCTCTGCTGAACATACAGGGCCCATGTCCACAACAATATTTATGGATATACTCCACATAAGCAACATAAGCAAAAGCCACTGAGAGCAACATGCTCATGGATATGTGCACAAATGCAATGATGAGTGGGACGTGCTTGAGGGATACATTCCTGAACCAGACACTCACCATGCTTTGGAACATGATTCCTATGTACATCAAGCAGGGACACTCACTAGCACTCTTCATGAGATACCTCGATGGGTGGATGGGAGACACACATGTATGCCAGGGATCACTGCAGTGGCTGTACTGTACACAGGTGCAGGTAACACATGGCTCTGCTGTTCACAGACAGGACACTACCCTAGGGAGGTGCCGCCAGTGAAAACACTGTCGTTGGGCTTACACATGGACTTGGCCAGACAGCATAGTACCTCACTATGAACCTGTGAAGCTATTACATGTCCTTTGTGCATGGATAATTGAGTAGCTCTTCCATTTCAGTTAGCTATCATGCTGTTACAGTGTCCCGTGACTACAAGCCATATGTATCCTGTTATTGTGTATTGTACATGCCAATAGACAATACCTTTTGTTTGCATGATATAACAGTTATGCTGTGTAAAATATCTGACATATCTACCTACAATACTGTACATTACACATATTTTAAACATTATCCCATAATGCAAAGCATACTTGCACAGCAGGACCACCTTAGGCATGTTATTCTCATTATATGCCCATACACATGCCTACTGTGACAGTATATCAACATATACTATCCCCTGCTATGGCACGTACTTGTTGGACAAACCCTACCACTGATGGCGGGTGGTGTGGAATTGTTGTGTTTAAAGCCCTCATGTAGCATCCCTTGTGGTGTATGAGATGTTTACCTTGTGGCCCACAGCAGGACACACAATTTCTACAAGCATTACTATGCTCAACAAGACATCACTACATAATACCTTTTCCCACTTTATGCATTGCGTACACTTTAATTAATACAAAACAGGCTCTACATACACTAACATACTGAGTGTTCTACATACCTTGTTAGCATTCCGAGTCTTCGTAAATATCTCTCTTACACCTTTACTGTTTAAACGGTTCTATGGTATGAGCATACGGTTTGAATGTATGGCAAGGCATCCTTATATACGTCGATACCTGTAACATGTGGTATCCTGCCACCAATTGGTGTTCCTGAGTAAATTATTACATGCACATCAGCTGTGCAGCTACTCCATTCACCAATTACGTGGCAACAGTGGGGTATAATTGAATTCTCCACTTGGGCGTTGCCCTTTTGCCCTACCTTCTGGGAGACGGCCTGTATGTGTTTTGTTGTGAGGAATTGCAACTGCTATTTGGAGAGACACGGATATTTTGAATTCATGTCCCCCGTGGATTGTGTGTGATGGCTAGAGTATGTGGTTCTACATGTGAGTGTACCTGTCATCTCAACCGTCTGATAAGGGACTACTGCAAACAAAACCTGTAACATCGCCGTCTGTTCCATTATACAACAGCTACGATTTCACATGGCGCCATTACAAATGTGTCTCTCACAAGGTATGTTAACGCTTCTGCAGATGTAATTGAGTGAGTGGATGTTTGTGATGTTATTACAGTCTGTATTGCAATTGTTTGGTGTGGGGAAGATGTAGGTGGGTGTACATAGCATATACAGGTTTGTGGGGACTGCATTTCTACATATTCCATATATGTGTGTGGGCTCCTTCCCTAATTGAAGACCTATCATTTAGTAGACTGAGAAACTATGGTTGTTACGGGCTTATACATTGAGCCATTGTTAATTGGTTTCTATATAGCATGCAGGTGAGGTTGATACTTCAATACCTCTGGAAATACATCGATATGTAAGGGAATGTTACTAAATGACAGCTGTCTCATGTATTTCTGTCACAGATATTTGCACTCATTGCAGTTGTGTTGGTGACTGAACCTCTTTGGCATGGGTTGCCACCTTTTCAAATGGCCATAGTGGGACATTTGCAGGACACACATCGGTGTTTACAGGCCGACACATACCCATGGTCAGTACACAGGATAGAACATACTTTTATCCTGAATACATACTTATTCTTGTAGCACTTTAGCTACTTATCATGTTTCATGTAACATTTACGTATTTTAGATACAGGCATAACTATTTAATGCAACTATTACATAATATATGGGACATAATTATGTCCTACAATCTCGGACATTTGCCCTGTTTAATATTTTTTGTCAGGACACAACTGCCCACGGAGGGCTGTCCCTCTTAAAGTGGGACAGGTGGTAACCGTATGCCTACGGCCAGCTATGACCACACCTACCGTAATGATCTACCTCCGAGTTAGCACTAACAGACACACGATGCAAACACACACACACACATTACAGTCCCACAGAAATGCACACAGCACCCTCAACACACACATACACAGACTACAGCAATCACAAACACAGTTGAACACAGTACCTACCTGGACCGCAGCACCGGCAGCGATAACTAAATGTCCCTTAACATCGTGATAATATTACTCTCGGTTCTAGTGTTCCGGTACTGTGGTCTTTCAGTCTTTAAGCCTCGTGATTACGCATGTCGGTATGTGACACATTCGATAGTTGGCAGTATCCTATTTATTTGTACCTCCATGGTTGTGTACATGTCGTTGACCTATCTATATATTTGCAGATATAGGTGAATACGTATATATCAACATATATCTCTCTATCACCCTTTCTATCTCTATTATATATATATATATATATATATATATATATATATATATATATATAGAGAGAGAGAGAGTGAGAGGGAGAACACACCTTTCGTTGTGTACATGTCGGTGTATACTGTTTCCTGGACTCCGCACGTTTGTGTTTTAACCTGTCACAATACACACCTGCCATTGGTACATCTCGGGTAGCTTAGTGTTAGGTGATTGTGTACATGATTGCGTGTTCTACTCCTGGCAGTGGTCGTTTTACCCTTCAGAGCAGGCACTATTAGTACAGGGGTGAATAATGCTAGTTTCACCTGTTCTGGACATCGTTGACCGTGATCTGCGCGATATTCAGAAAAGCTTAGCCCTGTTTCACGCATATCCATATAGTCATGTTTAAACAACGCTTACCAGCACTTGCCAATGCATAATCCCGCTGACATGTGCTAAACCTGATCTGATGACCTGCATCCAACATCCATTATTCGTGCCTTCAGGATTACGTAACGTCCCTTGCAGGACGTGGGACCGGGAACATGCACGACAGTCAGTGCATTTACCACTTGGGCATCTGGGATTTGTACACGTGTTATGGTGTTTTGTATGTGGACTGTACTATGGCTGTTACTCCATACTGCAATCAAATGTGTAACTCAGTTAGTTTACATATGGATGAGACCTATTAATGGTATGTCCAAGTGATGTTTAATGGATGTGCTCCAGCATTGGGAATGTATGTCACAGTGAGCCACACACTATAATGTGCTACACCTTCACACAACCATAGGTGGAGCATGCTGGGGTGACAGATACCTGTCATGGGTACTCCCCATGCTTTGCCACTACATCCCTGATTACATTATATGGAGCCCCTCATTAACACACCAGGTAAGCCATGCAGAGTGTGTGGGGAACAGTGATTACACACATGGATCCCGCAATTGGCTCTGCTCCACTGAGGGACAGTTGGTTAATCGATGTGGTGGTGACAGCAGACACTGTTTGCCTCGGTTGATGAATGGCCTCTGACAATCGGGCATGTACCTACCGATGTACCTAGGAACCTATACATACAGTATCAACATATGCTGTTAGGTGCGTGTACTGTTCAGGTGTTGACATTCCTTGTTCCAATAGCTGTTGTGTGTGCAATGGTTGAGGGCTGCCTATGTAGGATTCACACAGTAGGCCACCTATACATTACAATTTACAGGTGGTCGTGTGTGTGTGCCATCCAGTTTACTGTGTGTGCAGGTGGAGAGGTGTGTCAGTCCATAGGGGCCTACACTGTCAGTGTATGTGCTATACGTTCCCTCTTTGCCAAGGCATGGGCATATTGGGCATGCCTCCATCTGCCTACTGGGGCTGGCACAGGGTGTTCGTGGTCTGAATCCCTCTGTGCCTGTGATGGCCTTGGCAATTGCGGTGGGCTGTGAGGGCCTTCACCATTATGTCCCTGCTGCAGCTGTTTCCGCAGGATCATATTATGTAGCATGGCACATACTATGAAGATGTGGGCACACGTGCCTGGAGAGTACTGCAAGGCTCCACCAGATATGTCCAAGCAACAGAACCGTGATTTCAGCATCCCAAACACATGCTCTATGATGATTCTGGTTTGTGCGTGTGCCTCATTATGGCGTTCTTGCATGGGTGTGTGTGCATTTCTGATGGGAGTCATCATCCACGGCTCCAGTGCATAGCCAGCATCCCCCACAAGGTGGCCATGTGGGATGTCCCCCCTGACAAATACCTGATACAGCTGTGAGGCATGCCAGATGTGGGAGTCATGGTAGCTTCCAGGGCTGCCAGCACACACATCCATAATAATGCCCTGGGCATTGCACATGACCTGGCAGTTGATGGAGTGGTATCCCTTGTGGTTTATGTAGCACCTACCATGCTCACCGGGTGGTGACTTGATATGTATGTGCGTGCAGTCTATCGCACCCAGTACCTCCGGGTAGTGTGCCACCTGGTGGAAGAGATGCATATTGCTGGCCAACTCCTCCTGAGTTCGGGGGAAGTATATATGCTCATTGGCATGTGGTAACATAGCATCCAGGAACTGGTGTAGTACCCTGGATGCTGATGCCTGTGAGATCCCCATTATATCTCCAGTTGGCCTTTGAAAGGTACCTGTGGCTAGTATTCGCAAGCTTACACATACCTTCATGTCCACTGGGATGGGTTCCCCTCTGTTGTTTCTGGATCTCAGGCGTGGCCGGCACAGCTCAACTATTTGCTGTAAGATGTCCCTGTCCACCCTGTAATGCTCTACTATCTCCAGATCATGTAGCCCCTGGTAGGTTACCCTTGGTCTGAACACTCTTCTCCTCCTCTGGGGCCTGCGGTGGTTGTCAGCATCATCCTCCACAACACCTTCAGTCTCTAACACATGGTGATGAATCACAGCTATGGCAGCTCCCAACATGTACATTGTAAAAGTTCCCCATCTGTTTACACCGATGGTGCAGTGTTTGGGAATACACAGGTGTGTGTGAGGTGCCTTCACACATTATACTATTGTGCTGTGAATACTGATGATGTCATTGGAGCTACAGGGTATCTTATGTGTTTTACCACAGGTACTGCTATTGTGGTGCCTTTGGTGTTGAATTACATTTGGCTGCCGTGGATTACCTCTTGCCCTTCCCTTAACATTTCTTAACTTTCCCCTCCCATTTTCTGGCATGCATCCAGCAGCCTGCTTTCATTTGTACTTTCCAAAACCTGGCTTATCTTACGACATGTGTTCTATGGCCGATCTACTGCAGGTTTGCTTTGCTCTGCTATGACAGTTCTCTTTTCTTTGCAATCCGACACCTCCCCTATCCTGTTCTGCAGGTTGCTGCGAGCAGACTTGTTAGCTGCCGTCGATTGCCCACTGTGAGTTAATAGGTGTTAATTGCTCAGTTGTACTCCAATTACCCTACTGCGGCATTTCCTTATTTTCTTCCCCTAACCTTCCTGTTTGAGCTATGGTGCGCGTGCGTCCGCTTACCGGGTTTCAGGCACGTTTTCATCCACGTACACATGCGCTTTCGGGCACCATATGTGCTCTCAGCTAAACGATGCTATACCTACATCCCCACCCCTATCCTGCGGCTTTGCTTAGCAATGGGCAGGCTGGATTTGCATTGCTCCAATGTGCTTACAGCTACGGTGGCACACCCCACTGCTGATGTCATGTATACCTCCAAACCACTCCTCGGTGTTGTAGCGCTGCACCGTATGGTACATCCTTAGTCCGGCGGGACGTTTGCGATTCACTATTACTTGCCTCATTTGCATTGCATTGACTACTAATTCATAGTTACCGTGCCAAACACTGTCACAGACCCTTAGCAACCCTTGCAGCTTGGTTGTGGTGTACCATGCATACCATTGAGTATTATGGTGAAATCATGATTTGTATTACATTGCGATTTTATGACATTTGTGTATATTTTCCTTGTGTTCCCATTTGCGCACACATGCCCTGCGGTTGTACTTTGCGTTACTGTGGACATGACATTAAATGTTGTTTTTTAGGTGTTGTGCATCTTTTCTTATGCCATTGGCTGTATATTTAGCCATTGGCATATGTTAACTTTGTAATACATGAGTCTGGTCCACTTTCATAGCTCCGATGTTCTGTTTGGAAAAATGTAAACCAGTTTTTTTTGGTTTACATTTCTGTGGGCTTACGGTACGCCTGCACCACTTCATGAATCGCTATGTACCTTCATTTACATGGTTCAGTACTGCGCATGGGGTGATTAGCATACCTGAGTCGAGGGCTGCGCAAATCTGGCGTACGCTGGTAGTGCACGTACCTGAATCGCTCGGTGGCCATATTTGGCATTATAGGTTCATAGATTAGTACTAAGCTAACTGCACTTGCGAGCCATTTTAAGCTTAGCCAATTATCCCTTGTGAGACTTAAACCCTGCACCTTGTGTTTGTAAGGCAAACACCTTAACCATTAGGCCACCCGCCCAACCCACGCTACACCTGCGCCTGGTGCAAGCTTCATGAATCCCGGGGAATTTGTCAGCTTGTGTAGCAGAAGATGAGGATTTCCATGACTACTGCAGCAGATTTGTATATGGACAGGGCATGAAGCCTGTAACAATCAAAGAGATGTGGTGTTGTGCATCAGCAAAATTAGAATTGCAGGTTGCCTTTGCTGCACATTTAAACATGTATAAGGCATAAAACCGATGATGCAGGCTTTATACATCCACAAATGTACTTGTTTCATATGTTTCATAAGTTTAATTTACAGCATCCGGGCACATAGACTTCTTAAAATTTGGATTATACTGTTGTTACCAACCAATTCATGAAAGTTGTTTTTAAATAAGTTTAGATTTTTGGAGTTGCATATTCAAAGAGACAAATGTTTACAATTTATTGGTTTAAAATGAGGAATATGAGGTTCTTAGGGGTGTTCTATTATGATTTATGGAGAATTGTTAAGTCTTTGTATTGAAGAGTTTTGTTACTATGTGCAGTCTTGAGATTCTACAATGTTCTTTATTCCACAGCTTAATAACCTTGAATGTTAGGATTAGTTTTCTTCTATGATATCTGTAATGCAGTAAGTATATGCTGGCCTTTTGGCATCTTCCTTTATAATCATGACTAAACAGAGAGTTAATTTTCTTTGAAGTAATTCAAGCATATTCATCTGTCTTGAAACCTGCACGCAAAATGAAATATATTATATTGTGGGCCTGATAAAAATCATGTATAGGTTGAACAGACACTCTATACCTCTGACAGACACATTTTTAACATGAATCCCATTTGTGTAAGGTTCTTATTAATAATAAAATTAATATGTTTAGAAAACAATTAGTTACTAGTAATTGTTATAGCTAAATCCTTATATTGGCATATTGTTTTTAATTGATACCCCCTAGATTATTTTATTTCTACTAAAAGAAATAACATGTCTGCTGCTGATTTTTGCATCCTTTTATTAACAACAAATTCATATCATCATAGTCCTTGCTACTAACTGTGACAAAAAACAGTGTATCAGTCATCTGCATATTTATTTAACCAAAATGAGTTTTCTTTTGAAACAGCTAAAATAAAATAATAATAACCGCCCCCAAATGTAGCCCTGTGGTACCCCTCTATAAACATTTAACAATTTGGATGATCACCCGTGAATGCCTACAATTTGTGTTATACCTTTCAGCCAGCTCATTATTCATGTCTACTTATATACTACAGGATTAATGTGGAGTCAGTCAGAGAAAATCTAGATGTTACCTAGCTAAGTGCCTTCAAAGATCAAAAGTGGAAGTTGATGAATTTAACAACTGACTACTAGATATACTGTTATGAGTTTCCAGCTCCACACTAAGTACATCATTCTGTGTCATCACAATCGTAATGACAATTGCCTTTCACTTCCTGTAGTGACAGACCCCATTGGAAGGAGGGGTTGTGCCCATGTAGTATTGTACTTCATTAAATGTTAGTAACTCGCAAATGATACAACAAACTCCTCTGGAAATGGCAAATAAGACACTCTATGTTGCACCAGTTACATGATGAGAAGCACCCTGCTTAGTGACTCAACTATGTGGAACGAGATGGGGACTCTACTAGTCATGTGTCTTCAGTGGCCCTGTCTAATTAGATAGGACCACAGAACACAGGCACTCTGCCTTCAGTTCAGTAGTAATATGAGGTCTAACAATTAACACAGTATTGTGGGGCTGATCCTGTGGTTTACTAAATCATGTGCATGATGTTGTTGAACACATTTACTGATCTCATACAGTGCAAGGAGGGCTCTTTCTATGGCATACAGATTAAGTGATGTAAGTACTTTATCTAGTGACAAAACACAGTCAAGTAGAAGGATCCTTCTTAAAATATTGAAATTATGTGACGCCATGGACTGTACCTAAAGGCACAATACAATGGAACAGAGAGTCCACATTTACAATATATTATCCACACAATGTCAGTAACTTTGCCTAATAACTCATCAAGATGGAATAGATTAACTTTATGTACTGTTAAGTAGTCATGACATCAATACATTTTCCTGAAAATATAGAAGAATACAATGAAGATCCCAACCTGTCTAGAATTATTCATATGATGTCTGTGACACTACTCACACAACACATGAAAATTAGTGGATTCCTGACAGTGGTAGCTAGCTAGCATCAATGGCCTTGCTTAATGATATAATACTGTAGAGATGGGAGATCTTACCTACTGTGGACTAGTTAAGTACCTCACAGACTTCATTACTGTCATAAAACAGGTATCTTGTCAGGCTTTTGGCTAAGATCATAAATAGCATCAGTGAGAGAGGGCCTTAGCTCAGGTGCATTAAACAGATAATGCTAATGGTCTTATTACTTGACAGAAGCAGTACAGCTGGAGACTATTTCTAGGCAGGAGATTGCATTCACTACAATTAAACATACAGCATAGTGGAGCTCCACTATATTCATACCCAGTGCCACCATATACTGAATGGGAACCATACATAAAGCATGTTAGCTTGATTGTTTAATTGCAATGCTTAATAATACAGCATAGTATAAAGGAAGAAAAAGTAATCTGTAAATAGTACACCAATCATATGATACAGTATGTATGATCTTATAAAGTGACACAGCATAATGGAAAGAGAGTTTCCTGCCTGTTGTAGTCCAATCATGTGGCAGTGGTGTTAGTGAGGCTAGTTAAAACATATGGAATGAGAAATTCCTGTGTATTGTGCCACAGTTAAATGATTTTAGTAAATTGATTGTCAAGCAGCATATTGTGGTGGGAGAGTAAAGGAGTCACTGCTGACAGTGACAGTAACATCACTGATATTTAATAGTGTAACACAGCAAAACAGGAGAATTTTGTCTATAGTAAACTACTTAAATGGTCTTAGTAAACCTGCTTACAGCAAATATGGGGCATTGTCTATGGCAGGCATATGAATCTAGTGTGTGTGTGTGTGGATCGTATCAGTGGAGTACTATTCATGGAATTCAGTGAGCCTGTCTAATCATATTACACTGACCTCTAGTCACACTGACTATAGTCCACTAATTATATGACATCTATGAGCCTATGCACAAAAAAATGAATTGGAATGTGAGTCTTGTTATTGTAAAGCAATCTGATTGTCATTGATCCAATATACTGAAAACCTGCTTATGCTGTACCATTCACACATGATTTAACACTGCAATGAGTTGTAGATGGAGAGGCTCTGATGCATAGTTCAAGTGATGTCAAAGCCCCTGCCTAATGACACAACAGAATGAAAGGGAATGACCTTTCCATGAAGTACAAATAATGGCTTTTCAGCCTGCATAATGACATAATGCTGCAGAATGGTGAATTTTTTCTCAACTTTCTGTTGCTTGCTTTCTACATACCTACCTTTCTTTTCATACAAGGAGCTAGGTGTTGTCATTCTAAATCACTTGCCAAACAAAGGCTTTTTCTTCTGAAGCACTATGCCAATGGCTATCCTTCTGTTTGTTCACAACTATGAAGTAGTTAAGATGAGGTTTTTGATTAAACGAAAAGCCAAAAATCCAAACAACAGTTTTGTACTGAACTACACCTCAAGTCTGTGATGTATTCTTTAAATACTTAAGTGAAATAACAAACTTGTGCTCAGTACTGAGCTCATGATGTTGGAATGGAAAACCTAAACAATATTGCGAGCAGGATCTCGGGTTCACTGAGCAGTTCTTTGTGAATGTGATTTGACAGGTGTTGATTGCCTATAGAAGTTATCAAATTAGACTTTCTGCTATACAGCTTCCTAAGATGGCCTCTCACAGTGTTAGGCATCCAAACTCAGCCTTATTAACCAACAACTTACAATATGTATAAAAAAAATTATGCTAAATGTGGAGTCTGCATGTCCTCCCTATTTTTCCGTGTGGGTTTTCTCTGGTTGCTCAATTTTTTCCCACTTTCCAAATATATGCAGCAGGTGGACTGGATGTTCTACATTGGCCATAGGTGTGTGTGTGTGTGTGTGTGTGTGTGTGTGTGTGTGTGTGTGTGTGTGTGTGTGTGTGTGTGTGTGTGTGTGTGTGTGTGAGTCATTTGTATTTTTGTCTGTCTGTGTGTTTGTGTGGCATGGATACAATTGCAGCATGGCAGTGTAAACATTGGCTGTAGATAATGGTACCTGTTGATGTAACACCCCATCCCCATGTACAAAATAGGAATAAGGGAGTTATGGATGGCTGGATGGATGCAAGTGCCTTCTTATAAAGGTTATGAAAACACAGACAGCACTGCAGCAGTAATATGGAATCCCACAGAGATGGTTGCCAGGCAGGACAGAATGGAGATAAAGGTTGCTTTGCTATTGTAGGACAGTGAGAGGTTTAAGTACATTTTTTAATGAAAGTGAGGACTTTGAAATTATATATATATATATATATATATATATATATATATATATATATATATATATATATATTTATCCTTGAAGATCTGCAGGGTCTAGGTGTTTTAAAATATGATACCTTTGGTCTAAAGGAATTAGTGGCATGTCACTTGAAGAGAATGCATAAGGTTTGGGCCCTGTTCCAAATGGGGCTGTCTACAGCATGCTCTGCCATGATTTTGTTCTTTACATATGTGTGGATGAAATCCCTGTTAGAGACAGTTTAGAGCAAAAACAACTTTTAAACAATAAAGTCCAGAGAAAAATGTATGTTGATGATGATTTCTCTTGGATTTTGTAGCATCTGATGTACATGAAGCGATACTTGCTCTAGTCACAAAAACGGAATTACAAGACAAGTAAATCTTAAAAGATATATGTTTTGCTAATAATCACTCTAATTATATAGCTCCCACTTATATAACAGCAAAGCAAGTAAGGAGAGGGATGAATTTGTGGATGTCCATCCAGTCATCCAGGTTAGTCCTGATGGATATGAGAATGTGAATCTGTTTAATGTGTAAGATTAGTTTATTTTAGAAATGGGCTAATAATTGGATCATAAATCTGTCCCTCCAGGACGTTTTATATATAGGTTGGAGGAGATTTAAATCCTTAGTTCTTGTGTTAATGAAGCTATTTGTCTTCCAGTGATATAAGAAATCAAGGATAGTTCAGTCCTTTATTGATCAGAATGCAAGACACAGGTCTCCACATGTGTCTATAAGAGACTTTTTATAGAAACAGGGCTTCAAGCCTGTCTTGGTAGCTGAGGGTTTTAGACCAATGATCTTTTTGGTTAGGAAGCACTTGGGAATTTCTAGCTCTGCTGTGTGTCTGGACATGCACATACCAAGGGGAATATTTTACTCTATAATGATACATATCAGTCAGTTTAAAGCAGTTTCAGAGAATGTAAAAACCTCAGAAAAAAATTGATGAAACTGCTATTAATGAACCTCTGAAAAATATATATTTTTTTGCAGTGGGGGCAAGCCCTCTGATTAAACCACCATTTGGGGGAACCCCCCCCAAACATATATATATATATATATATATATATATATATATTACACACACACACACACACACACACACACACACACACATATATATATATATATATATATATATATATATATATATATATATATATTATATGTGGGTTATCTAAAGCTCAAAACCCATATTACAAAATGTGAAAATCCCAATAACGAAATGTCACAATCCCAAATGTCAGATTTATTCCTCATGCAAGCGTTATTGATAGATTTGTAAATCTAAATATAAATCCTTGCATTTTGCGATGGATAGATAACTGGTTGCCTAACAGGACCCATGTAATTAGAGTAGCAGGTGCTACTTATGAAAACAAAAGAGTTACCAGTAGTTCAGGTACAGGGCTCAGTTTTGGGCCCTCTCCTGTTAGGTATATATTTCTCATACTTCAGGCCAGCACTTCTGACGTGTGGTCAACTAAGTTTGCAGATGACTGTAAATTAGGTGTTGTTATTCAATATTCAACTGACTCATCAGAATTTCTCCAGCATAGCTTAGACAATGTTAACAATTGGTGCAAGGACAGTGGTCTCCAATGAAATGTAAAAAAATGTAGTACAGTTCATTTTTCATTTTGGTAAACAAAACAGTTTCACTTACCATATAGGAGATGAACCCCTCCAATCAGGCACTGTTGTAGAGGATCTGGGTACTCTTGCTGATAATTCCTTATCATTTGACTATCACATCTCCAGAGTAGCTCATAAAGCCTTTTATCCATCCTATCAAATTTCCAAAGGCATCTTCCTTATCATACCCATTTGTGATGACCTCACTTAACCCAGGCAGTGGCTAAGGAGCCTCAGTCGTCACCACTGTCTCCTGTAAGGGAACATCACTGAAAGCAGTGATAGAAATACACAAATTCCTTTAAGAGTACACTGGGAACAGGCTCCGAACCTGGAACTGGACTATATGCTTCACTCCAGGACCACAAATGAGTCTTCACACTAACTACTGCAGCGCACTGTGTCTCATTTCTAGGTATTTGACACTCTCACTCTTAAATATTTGATATTCACATATACAAACTCTCTTGGGAAAGACTGGCACAGATTTACCTGCTATGTCCCCTTTCCCAAATTACAAAGTAACGGCTGCCACCAGTTAAATACCAGAATACCCTTCAAAAGGGGTGTTCAATTAAATTGGGTAAGATAAATATTGATATAAATGGTAGTAAGTAATCCAAGCAGTAAGGCTTTTCGGAGTGGCCCTAGTGTTATCACGATAGGCATAAACACTCTCAGATTACTAAAAGTACTTTCTAAATAATGAGCCACAATAAAAGATAGTAAATTATTTCAAAATAAATACAATGATTTAAACATGTATGCACTGAATAACTGATTCTAATAAACCACAGAGTTGCACACATAGAAAGAATGAAAATAACACTGTAGGACAGAGTTTACACTAATTATAGAAAAACTCTAACTATAGTTCCCTATCTAAAGATTAACTGTTCCTGTTTAATCTAATTACTTCACCAAGGCAAAATGACACTATTACTTCTGCCAGACAAGATAAGAATTTATGCCTACTCTTCAGGCTGTTGTCTGGTCAGCACCAACTGGAATAACAATTCTTTCTATTATTGCTGAACAGCACTGAAAAACAAACTGAGTGATAAGTACTGATCTGGAAAACAACAATGGACAACTGAACAACAACTGAACAACTACAGCAACAATTGAACTTTTAACTGACTCAGAACCTGCTTTTATAGCAGAATGTTTTAAAAGTCACATAAAATTATGAGAATTCTACTGTCTCATATCAGACTTTAAAAAGTAAACAAAACAGCTACTGTGGAGATTCTATTCCTTTCAGCTCTGGCACATGATGACATCACATCTAGGTCAGCTGGATGGCATAACCTACATTCAGAATTACAAAAAAAAATGTACATTTGTTCGGCCAGAACACTGCTTGATTCAAACATCTTACATAAATCAATGTAATAATCAGAAAACATAAACTTATTTACAAAATTATAGCTAGTCATGTTGGCATACATAACACAAAGTAATTTATAATTATTTACAAGTATTTCCAAAACCTCAGCCAGTCATGCTAGTGCAGATAACAATATCTAATATCTTCACACATTATTGACTAGAACTCACCTTTTGACATGTATTTGAGAGACCTCAGAGATTCATAATTAATAAGTTTTTTGGCATCAAAAATCTTAACTATCAGGAAAGACTGGTAGACCTTTCTCTGTATTCATTCTGTTACAGACTTCTCCATAGAGATCTATGTCTAGCCTTTTGTGACATGAAAGATTCAGCCCTATTTGATCTCCTGTTCCTTCACAGAGCTAATGCTACATCAACTACTCAGTTAAAGGAACTAATGCTTCATCAGCAGAAAATAAGACAAGCTGGCAAGATAGATTCATATCCCAACATTTCCCTCACCTCTAGAACAAACTTCCACTACATGTCAGTCAGAGTAGCACCCTTGCTATCTTCAAGGTAAACCTAGATAATTAGATTGACAGCCTTAAATTCTCATCTGGTATATCTTGTCTTGCCCTCCTTAAGGCTATAGGGAAATTTTGAATATTTTTTTTTTTTGGTTAGGCTTGATATGGTCTGTAGACCAATTCCCTAGTACATACCTATAAACCTTTGAACATCCCTCAGACATTTTCGTTTACTGAAACGGATCTCAACCAGTTGACAGAAACCCCCTGCATAACTGTTCCAATTAAAGCAGAGTATAGTGAAATGATAATGTCTTTTGACTTGACAAATTGGATTTGTCTCAGATTGTACAGGGATGACCCTACCCTTGTTGTAACACTGACACAATGTTCTGTCCTTGCCAAGGTTTCTTCCTCAGTACTGCTCCAGAACTAGAATGTAACATAGACTTAGCACTTCCTATAGAGGAAGCTACTGTCAAGTTCCTATATTCCATGGGAAGCAAGCCTACTTGTCCATGTTTTGTAAAATGCTTTTTAGTGTTTTGCATGCATGCTGTAGCTGTTTTAAGACTTCCCCCACTTGGTGGTCTCCTAATAATTTATGCAACATCTCTGTATTCAAGTCCATTGGCAAAGTGGGATGAACTTCTTTGACTCTGTAGGAATGAGACACCTAGAATTAAATTTTGGTGTCAGTTCTGCATGTTTCCAGGCATCTTTTTTATCCTCATATACTACATCAGTGAGTTCATGTTCAGAAGCCATGACTCTTGAGCTTTTTATAGCACTGATCAAAAGGTCTTCAACAGAACTGTGCACGTTAATTCAAATATGTACCCCTCTGCAACCCTGCACACTGCAAACCTCACTGTACCTCCTACAGAAGGAAATTTTCTGATGAGTTATGTTATTTCTTTTGAGAAATGACAGCTTACTTTATTTTGTATATTTTTTCCTTAATGATATCACAAAAGTAGTAACAAAACTGAGCAAAGATAGGAAACAGATTATTTTCACTTATGTTTACTTGTGTCAATAAAACTAGTTTCCTGCAATCACTGCAGTTATCCCACTTTTCTGTGATTCTTTTTCTTCAATATTCATGAATGCATTTTCATTCTAATCTTGTTGCCAGCTTTAATGCACTGTTCAAATTATTTTAATGCATGGTATGATTTGAAATGTTCTAAAAAATCATTGATATCTTATCTTTTTGAAGACTTGTTGGCTTTTTAAGTAAATCACTACAACAGATTCTGGCAATTTCACTAGGCTGTCAACAGTAACTTTTTCTTTCTGTACTCTAGAATGCAATTTTATAACAAAGAATATGTTCTTTTCATTTTGCTTCTTAAGCAATTCACCAATATAGGACTGTAACTTAGGCAAGAATAAACATATTATCTTACACCAGAGTTGGTTTTCTAACTGTATGCATTGCAAGTCTTCTTTCTGGGGTAATGCTAGTGAAGTGAGAACATGTCTTCGGTATAATAGGAGGCTTGTCCTGCTCTGGCAGTAAGGAGAATTATGTCCCTATGAGGTGCAGAAGACACTGTTAATGTGGTACCTACTGATTTATAAGCTTGTAGAAGTGTACCTCACAAAACCAAACAACTATTGGGGAAAGTGCCCAAACTATAGACACTATGTAAATGTTAACACTATTAATCTAGAACGTCTCAAAATCATTACCAGTTTAGAAAGGAAAGGACAAAAGTCTGAAAACAAATTTAGGGCATCCCTACAAAATATGGAGGTTTCCCTTGTTATTAATTTTGCAAATGGATATTGCTTCCTGTGTTAGCCTTTTAGTTATTTTTGAGCATCAGTTACTGCCATTTTGATTGAGCATAACTCTATCAGTCATCTTTGTTCTAGTGTTCAGGTCATTACTCTTACTACAACTACAGCTTTTAGTATGACGACTACATCTACCACCAGAGCTATGAACCTAAATACCTATATAAATGGTTCTTTGCTAATGAAGAGATGGTTGCATAACCTTAGTTGTTACAAAGTGCCATGCTTCTGTCTTAACTTAGTGCTATAAGCTGCTATATTGTCAGGATATCTTGGACTATGTGCAGCTTATTGCAGTCAGCTGAGCAGAGTAAATTTTGGACTGTAGTATAGTTGCATGAAGCCTGGATGCCAGATACGGTTTGTCCTGTTACTTTAAAAATGCTGTATGGCTGTATGACTGGTGAAACAATGTACAGAATGTCCTGTATTTCAGACTAGCGATCTTATCTCAGATAATCACTCCTTTTACAAAGGCGTTTTCATATGCTAACGACATTTTTGCAGAGACTTTTAACATTTCATCTGATATACCTTTTGGTAAGCAGCAATCCTAGAGTTTTAACAATACTTTCTGACAAGATCAGGAGCTCCAAGATGTAACCACAATGCAGCTGCAGAGCAAGGGGACTGACGACATTATTAAATCTTTAACTTTTCACTTAATACACTGTCATTTATATATTTAAGTTGTGGGCATCTTTAATATTACATTTCTGACTTCATGCCTGTCAGTTTGTATAAGTTTATTTAAATATATTACAGTAAACTCTCAGTTAACTGAAACTCAAGCAACCGGCACTCTCAAGCAACCAGCAAACAAACAAAAAAAAAAAATTGAAGAAATACAGTACAGTATGAACAATTCAATTCAATTTTCATGGGTTGCACTTTCTGTCCCCACCCCCAGCCAGGCTTTTAATTACCATATTTCAATATTAAAATCAAATCAATGCAGTGTTTATGGTATGGTATAGTATAGTATAGGATACAGTATTAGTCACTCCTATTTTTAATAGTAACTGTCAAGCAACTGGAAACTACAGTTATCCAGTATCTAACAATCCCCACGGGTGCCAGTTAACTGAGAGTTTACTGTTTGTGTTTTCCTGCTTTTCTTATTACTGTGCCATTGGTAAAGGCAGTCAGCACTTAGGTTTATAATTGAAGAAGCCGAGGTTAAGAGTTATTGTCAAAGGTGAGACTGCACTTTAAAGCTTTAGAATGTTCTGAACCAGTTCTGTATGCACATATTGGCTGGATGTGCTGGTGAGTAAAGTGGGTGGGTAGACACAGGGTGATACAAGGTGAGAATGTAGGAGTAAGGTGATAATTTGCAGAACATATCAAACTATTTAATTATGAAGGGAATAGAGTGGGTGGTCAGGAAAGTAACTGTTACAGATGTGAAACTTGCATGTACCTGAGCAAAGTTTGTTTCAAAGTGAATTGTGTTGTGAATGGTATACTGAAATTTAAGAGTGCTGCATGCTAAAATATACTTAAATGGCCCTGTTGTAATGGAATCCCATAAGTATAACTACTGCTATTTATAGGAAACCCCAAAAATTATATTTGATGAATAATGGCTATTTTATCCTTTATGACATAAATCTCCCTTAATACTACTTCTAATTTACCTCAAATAAATTCTAATTTATTGGTATTTCTATTACTGTGTTTTTCAATTTGAAGGTTCTGCTATAAAAACTGTTCCTTCTGTCTATCTCTATTGTATAGGCATTTATGTATACACACATTTATTTATTGTTTATTGACTAGAGTAATGGACTGAACCTAAATAGAGATGTTTCAGATGTTGTCTGGCTATATAGCACATGTAGATATACAAAAATAATTCAGAAAAATGTATAATTTGAAAAAAAATATTGTTCACGTGCATAGTTATAAGCATTTCAAAAGGCTAACTCTGTATAGCATATGTAAACAAATGAAGTTAAGAAAAGTACAGTATCTAAACAATGTGAATAGAAAGCATTATTTAAAGGCAGATTGCACTACTTCAGTGAGCTAAGTGTACAAAGAGAGTTCATACTAGATAGTAAATAATATACTCAGTTCAAGCATTGACTGCACCTTGACAGTTGTATTATTAGTCAATATGTCATAATGATATCTCATATTTATACAGTAGGTGTGAATGAGCAGCATCCTGACAAGTTAGGGTTACAAGAGCTGTATGAGGAATAAAAGTCCAATACTGCCATATCATTGAGGGGAGGAAGTGCTTATAGTATATGTGCAACTAATGGGTTGCAAAAGCAGGGCTGAACTAATTGGGGTTTTGGGGAAATTTAACTGAACAGTAACATTTGTCCCTGTAGGTGAGGTGCTGTAGTAAATGTGTTCCAACCAAATTGTTCTACGTTATAAGGACTCCATGGAGGGAGGTTGAAACAGAGAGTTCATGCTACTTGGACCTAGTTATGGAGTTTGTGCTATGGAAACATCTTGCTGATTGATTCATTGGACTGTGATTAGAGGCTGCAGTAGTTGTAAAATGTAAGGAAGACATCACTTGCGAGATATGGGTGCATGTCAAGTTTTACTAGTTTAAACAACAGACTTATAAGGTCTGCCCATTTTTAACAAACATACTCTTATAAAATCTGCCCACTTTTAACTGGTAGACAAATGTCTTTCTTTAAGTGTATTGCAGTAGTTCTCTCAGTGAGAAGTGATTATTATGAAGCAAACTGTATGGAGCACTCTTTTCTGCTTTCCTGACACTATTACTGGGAGGTGGCATCTCAGTGGATGTAGTATATGTCCTTCCTTATTGCTGCTCTTCCTTTTGGGGATAGGAAGCCTGAATTCCTCCTGACCAAATTATAACTATGTTTATTTTAGCCTTTGTCATATGTGGCATTCAAAGTTGGGTGGCTGGTCAATCAAAATGTCCAGGTAATCAAAGACATTGATGATCTCAGGATAATTATCATGGAACTGTTAGAGGGACTTGTGTGAACCAATGCATGTTTCCAAGTGGTATTAATTTGTTTTGAGAGTATAGCTACTATGCCTTTATGAAGACATCAGTCTAATCTAGTTGCAAGGCTGTATTTTGGTTTATTTTATTGTTATACATTAGGAGGAGGATATGGAGATGACAGTGTCACTTGTGAATAAGATAAGATTAAAGGAGTGAAAGTCAGTGAGGAGGGGAGTTAATGGCGATGGAGATGAAAAGAAAATTAGGAATGCTCTAACTTACATGGGGCTGACAGTGAGGAAAAATTCAGATTTTTTTACAGAGAAGACTGTATAACTCAGAAAGCTTGTAAACCAGCTAAGTGTTATTTGACCATATCCAAAGTGTTGTATGACTATTTCCAGGAGTTGGTGGTCGACCAGATCAATTGTTTTAACTGTATCTATGAAGACAATTTCTGTCAAGTTTCTTCATGTGTGCAGCCAGGCATAAGCCATTTATTCCTGGTGTACATTGTAAAAAGAAACAATTTATTTCTTTTGTGCAAAGAGATGTGGTAGAATCTACTTATTTTAACACATATGTATCAAATGCCTAGTTAGCTATTTTTTCTGCTCATGCCTTTCATTTAGGATTTTTTTTTCTTTTTAGGGAAGATAGGTTACAAGAACCATATTTTGGAATATGGCATATAATTCCATAAATCCTGGCTATGCACCTGGTTTCTTTTGTCAGCATTTTGAAGCAGGTCATCTATCAATGTCCACAGACCTGTCATTGTTCTTGTTCTAGTTCAGAACACGTTAGTATCATGATAGTATTGCATGTTTTGGAGATAGCCATGCATTTGCGAATAGACTTTTTTCCAGGATTTTCATAGACATGTTAAGAAAGAGGTGGTTTTACAACTGGTTGCTGAATTCAGTAGTGATTTTTAGGCAGATGATAGTTTATGCTGACTAGCATATTTATGAATAGTTTAGGGATATAGGCTTATCTCTCAACTATCTAATTTTTTGCCTCATATTTTTGGTACATGCCTCATAAAACTTGTAGTTTTCAGGCAAATCATTGAGAATTAACATCACTAAATAATGACAGATGTTTGAATTTCAGGCCTCATATCCTTCAGAAAATGTATGCTAACATGAAATATGTTGTTCTGGCAACTTTCTAAGTTTATAAGAGCAATATTTAATGTCTATCCCTTTGTTTGGGCATTCCCCCCTCCTTATTTTTGCCTTTGTCCAGGTTTCTTGCATTAAGAGGTTGATAGGTATGGAGTGTGCTTTCATGTGATATTTACAAAGTTTAATAGCCTACAGAAAAAAAAATCATCAGACCCAGGATGTATCGGGCTGGGGAGTTACATAGTTAATTTTTCTAGCTCCCATACAAAGATATGTCTGAAATGGAAGGGGAGAAAGTTAGAGACTGGAAGTGAGTTTTGGATATGTGTATGGTTCTCTAATAGTGGATTGGAAGATGGGGATTTTGATTTCAGCTAGGAAGTCAGATAAACAGTAAGAGTAAGATCTATTTAACATTGGAATTGGAATTGGACTCAGTATTCATGCTTCTGTGGTTTCATCTAATTATGCAGTTTATTTCTTTCCAGAGGAATTTGGACCTTATGCAGAGGGTGACTTTTGTATTTTGGATGCAGGTGCCTTTACTCCACCTGATTGACTATTATGCTTAGTATCTTAAAGAGATGAATCTTTATTTACATTCTTTGGAAGGGAAAGCCTTTCGCATGCTCTGTTCTTCAGCTTGTTTCAGTTGCGAAGGACACACAGCTCTCTGGTTGGGGGAGGGTTGGGCTACTTGTGATATTTCAGTAACCTTGTTATTAGGGGAATAAATTGTTTCCAGGTTCTAGATGTTAGCCAGCTAGCTGCTGTTTTAGTGACTTTGGTTAGTTACATTTTGATATTAGTCTGTCACACTAATGGTAGGAAGGAGCCACAGCGTGTTTTTATTTCACTTTGTCCTAGAAGAACTAAGTGATGATGGAATGTTGGATCCAACTGACATAAAATTCAGTTGGGCTCAGTGCAAAATGTAGGCAGGTATTACTCCCAATCTCTTGTTTCCTTGGGTCCTACTTGATGATTCCTCTACCTTCATCAATCAGCCCATTCTTTCCACTGGGGGATAAGGGACAGGCATCCGAGCTAGTTGACAGCTCTATGGTCCATTTGCCCTTGTCCTGGGAGCTTTATCAGACTATTCATTTCCTTTGTGGAAAGAGATAGGTAGTAGTGAGTGAACCAACCACAGGTCCTGACAGTGTGATGTATTATACCCCATGGAACAATTCCTACACCGGTTCCATTGAGCTTCTTATGCAGCTGCCTCCTTGGTGACAATGGACTCTAAAAGCAGCTCAGTGGACTCATACCTGTGGGTGCAACACTGAGTGCTTCCACAAGGTGTCACCAAAACTGTAAACCAGATCAGCTTCCTTCCACACCAGATGGGTGAGCCAACATTAGCATTTCACTTCCATCCGTCCAGCCTGACCCCTCCATCAGCCATGCTGCTAACTGAACACAGGTTGTCCGTATTACAATCAGGGCTTCATCCATCGGTATCAGAGGGCTGGAATGAACATAGTCAGGTAATTTCACAGGGAATAATGAAAAAGACTCACATACAAGGGTGATTTAATCTATGGAAATGCAACCTGAGGGTTATTCTGCTCAACGCTAGAAGTCTAAATCTCAAGATGCACTCATTTGAAGCACTCCTCAAAATGGAAAACATCAACATTTGTGCTGTAACAGAGACCTGGTTTAAAGCAGCAGAAAGGACCCTTCCTACCAGGCTATAACTCATTCCACACCTTTCAGCCCTGAAACATGGACTGAAGCCCCAAAGGCGGTGGTGTCTCCATATTCATAAAGGATATGCACACCTCCAGACTAGTAGAACCCAGCATAATGCATCTGAGATACTTCAGGTAGAACTAATATTGGTTAAGACTGCAATCCAGGTCATAGCCTGTTATAGGTCCCCAACCATGTCCTTAGACTCTCACTCCATGTTCCTAAGCACCCTGGAATTTATCAAGGTCCAACCCAACACTCTCATACTAGGAGACTTCAATTACCTCTCCATCAACTGGGAAAACTAAAAGCACCAATGCACTGGCCCAATGCTTCCTGGAATTCATCAATTCCATTGCCCTGGACCAGCTTATTCTTACCCCCATTGGAGGAAGCAACATCCTTGACCTGGTTATTACTAACATGTGCAATCATTGCTCTACATCAATAGTCACTCCCTCCCTGGTTAAATCCGACCACAAACTAATCACCATGGAAATCCACAACTCATTCACACCCCACACCCCCCGCAAAGGTATCCACCATAAAAAACATGTCCAAAGATGACTTTGGACTCCTAAAAACAGAGGTGGCTAACTTCATGGCACCCATGCAATGGCAAATAGATGCATGATTGCCAAATCATACACCTATGCACTGTATGAACATGTACATAAATGCATGGAACTAGCCATACCCAACAGAACCAAGACACTTTCCTCCAAAAAAAGGAAGCCAGTTTGGTGGTCCCCTGCCATTAATAAACTCTACAACAGAAGGAAGAAACTGTTTCAGAAAAATGTGAAACCCCAAGACTGGAAAAATTCCCCTTATTAGCCACAAAAGAAAGTTGAGATCTATCATCAAAACCTCCAAAGCCAGCTATGAAGGCAAAATTGTAGCAGACACTAAAAACAACCACAAAGCCTTCTTTAGTTATATCAAGAATCTCCATGGCAATACCCAGATTTGTTTTGAGTTACTACACAATGGTACCTCCTATACTGAGCCAACAGATGTTGTCAACATACTGGCCGACAGATTCAGTGCCAACTTTACCCTTCCCCAAAGACCAATCTCAATACTGGAAGAATGCCAGGCACCCTGCATTACTGCAGCACAGGTTGAAGCTGCATTGTATGAGGCTAAGAATACAGCTTCCATGGGACCTGACAATATCCCTGGCTGTGTTCTACATGAATTACAAAGTGAACTGGTACCACATCTGTGTGCTGTGTTCACTCACAGCCTTACCTCAGACTTTGTCCCTACCAAATGGCGCACTGCTACAGTCATCCCTCTCCATAAATGAGGAGCGACTACAGACCCTGGAAATTATCGCCCCATTAGCCTGATGAGTCTGATATGCAAGACTATGGAGTACATCATCATGGACCTAATTAACAAGGATATAGGGAATCTCCAAATCTAGATCCCATGCAATTTGGTTTTGTGAAAGGTAGATCATGCCTGTCAACCTAGTTGACTTCTTTGAGTCAGTCACCCGAGCAGTGGATGAAGGTGAGGCAGTTCATACAGCCTACCTCGATCTGGCCAAGGCTTTTGATATCATTCCTCACTCAGGAATTATTGATAAACTCACCAAACTAGCCATCAACCCGTATATCACTAGGTGGGTTGCAAATTGGCTCACAGATAGAACACACAGTGTGAAAGTAATGGCCTCCAAATCAGACTGCTGACCAGTCACGAGTGGAGTCCCACAGGGATTGGTCCTGGGTCCTCTCTTATTTGGCATCTACTTCTCAGAAGTCCAGGCCAACACAGAGGGACTCTGGCTGACCAAATTTGCAGAAGATTGCAAGCTGGGAGCCATTATTATCTCCCCAAGTGATGCAGACATCCTACAGAAAGGCCTCACTGAGACCAATGACTGGTGTTGAAAACATTGCCTTAAGCTTAATGCCACAAAATGCATCATCATCTCCTTTGGGAAAAACTCAGTTCCCACTAATTACCACACTGATGGGAGCCCACTGAACACTGAAAGTGTTAGAAGAGATCTGGGGACACAGGTTGACAGCAACCTCTCCTTCAACCACCACATTGCCACTGTGGTCAGAAAGTCCTTCTATGTGGCACATCTCATTGTCAAGGGTTTTGCATCCAGGAAGAAAAAGGTCATCATTTCTCTCTACTCTTCCCTCATTAGACCAATCATAGAGTATGATGCCCCATTTTGCATGTACCTCACTAGACACCTGCAACAGCTGGAGAGGCCACAAAAGTACCTCATGAAGAGGATCATAGGCCTTAAACACATGTCCTACATGGACAGACTCAAAAAACTCAGGCTATTCTCTGTCTCATATCGTCTGCTAAGAGGCGATTTCTGCTTGACTTACAAAGCCATGTCTTACCCAGCTCTGTTAGAAATGCTACATCTAAATTTTTTTTTTTTTTTTTTATTTTATTTAACATTTGTTGACCGAGAAAGTCCGACTAGGTTCCACAGATCCTGTTTTCAGCGGAGGCCCGGGGAGAAATGCTCCAGAAGCATGTCTTTAGAATATGTATTCAAAAGAAATCCCAAACCCTCCACACCACACATTCCACAGACCTCAACCTCATTACCACAATCAACAGAACATTCTGAAGGGACAGGTTCATAACCCAGAGACTGATCATGCACTGGAATAGACTTCCCATACATGTCAAGCAGAACACCTCACTAGCCCTCTTCAAGAGAAATCTTGATGAGTGGATGGGAAATAGAAAGTTCACCCCGGGGATCACTCCAGTGGCTCTAAGTGATTGAGGCACTGGGAAGTAATGATGGGTGGCACAATGCAGAGCACTTCTATGGGCTAGGCTTGTAAAGGCCCCAGGGCCATTAGCCTAGTACACACCTATGAACCTATGAACCAATGATAAAAGAATGGACATATAGCTCAAGGAGTACCTCAAATGGGTGACATAGGCATTTGCAGTGAGTAAGCAAGGGATTTTAGTAGTATACAAAACATATAGAATGTCGTTATCATATTTATATAGTGAAGATAATGCATGTATTAGAAGTATATATGATTAAGGCTATTATTTTTTTCAAGTGCTCATATAGTTGATAGGCAGTACAGGCAGCACTACTACTATACTGACCATCAACAATACTGCTGAACTCTTGTGAAGAGTTATGGGGGTGTCCTCCCTTTGGAAATTTTATGTAGTGTCTGTAAGTTTTGAAAACTATACTTTTCACATCTCTCAATACTTCATGCATTTTTGAAATTAGAGGTCTCATCACTTACTCTACTTCTTGGATTTTTTTTTTATTGTTTGTAATTGTGGCAGTTTTTATGTTGGTCTGATATCTCTAGCTTGGAATTTAAGAATAGCCACTCATTTGAGTGATGTCCTGTGTAAATGGGAATGCAGTCCATTACATAAATCCTTTTTTTACACCATTTTTCATTTGCAGGGATAGATTTTGTATTTGGAAATCATACAAAACAAACTAAACATTAAAAATTAAATAATTTGGAAAGAAACTCAGTTGTAAAATTAGGGTCTTTGCTCAAACCTGGTTTAAACAATAAATGTTGAATAATATTTTATGTAGTTGGTTATACTTTTAATTTTTGTAAAATGTCATTCATTGGTATCATTTATTAGAAAACATAGTCATTTTATGGGCTGTGGAGTTTTGTTCTATTAAGTTTGCTTTTTTGTATATTTATTTGTCTTAACTGAATGTATGGAATAATTGGTTAAAGGTTGAGTGGATGGGTTATTTATTCATGTGAGTGGTTTTCCTACAACATTGAAAGAAATGTTGGGTGAAACCCCGAATCTGTTGTGGGCTTCATGAGTTACCATTGTGGAATTAATACATTGATATGTATTGGATTTGTGTAATGCTGGATTCTTTTGGTTGGATATATATAATATAACACACACACACACACACACACACACACACACACACATATATATATATATATATATATATATATATATATATATATAGGTCTACCTGATAACGCTGAATGCTGACAACGCCGACGACGAGAACACCAACACCGGAAGATCGACAACGGAGATGACCGACGATTGAAAATCCCGACGCTGAGAACACCATGTTAAGCTAAGTGTTTGATAGTGACGGACGTTAGGGTCAGGGTGCGGGTAAGGTAAGTGTGCGATAGTGACAGACTTTAAGGTTAGGGGCAGGTTAAGTGAGTTAGGGTTAGGGTGCAGGTAAGGTAAGTGTGCGATAGTGACAGAATTTAGGGTTAGGGGCAGGTTAAGTGAGTTAGGGTTAGGGTGCGGGTTAGGTGATTGTGCGATAGTGACAGACCTTAGGGTTAGGGTTTGGGGTAAGGTTAGTGCATAGATAGTTGTGTATGTAAGGTTTAGTGTAGGTTTGTAAGGTTTTTGGTGTGCTTGTGTTGTGTGTGTGTTTTACAGAAAAGGTATTTGTTTTGTTTTGTTGATTGTCGGGATTGTGGTTTGTCGGGCATGTGAAGTTTCGTGTTTTTGAACTTTCGGTTTTATGGTGTCGGTTATCTCGTTGTCAGTGTTTTTGCGTGTCGGTTATATACACACTCATGATTAAAAAGGTATGTAAGATATTGTTGTTTCTTTAAGGTCCTACTAGGCTAATGTTGAAGACTGTCTCCTTGTAATTTATATTCTTGTGCCTGAGGTAGGTATTTAAGGATGCCTGGAAGGAGGGTGCAGAAATCATAAGCTGTAAACATGAGGGAGGTAGGCTAAAGACATGCTAGTTTTGTGACTTGTTTATAATTCACATCAGCCATTAACCATCTGGGAATGTGATTGCTATTTGATGTAGACTATGCTAGTACTTTTGGCCTTAGGTTTGGTTTGAACAGTGAGGCTTTTCCTCCTAGTAATCTTTTGCCAGGTGTAGCTTTAAACATGTAGCTGTATCCTAAGGTCAAGTGACTGTGTGTGTGTGTGTGTGTGTGTGTGTGTGTGTGTGTGTGTGTGTGTGTGTGTGTGTGTGTGTGTGTGTGTGTGTGTGTGTGTGTGTGTGTGTGTGTGTGTGTGTGTGTGTGTGTGTGTGTGTGTGTGTGTGTGTGTGTGTGTGTGTGTGTGTGTGTGTGTGTGTGTGTGTGTGTACATGTGTGTGTGGTTTAATCCAAGACTCTGTAATTGTTACATGGTTGCTGGACTGAGTAGTCAGTCAATAGTACATTAAGCCTAGTTTACTTCACACGCTTCCTGAATTTAATAGGCAGCCTTTCAGGCCTGTTGATTTGTGAGAAAAGCTATTTCTCCTGGATGAAGTGATATGTAAATGGGCTTGGAGCTTATTTCAGTGACTCTGCTAAGAACAAGGAAGCTGGGTAGTGGAAGTTAAATGTGGATTCTATAGCATTGTTTAGTAATATAGACATATCTGTTTGTTAGGGGTTTAACAACTTAGTATGTATCCTGGGGGACTGGATGATATAAGAAACTAATAAGTAAGGGAAGGAGTAGGTGAATATATGGATAGCATCAGTGTGTATATTGTAGGTTAGGGGTTAATTTCAAAAGGTGCGTTGGAAATGTCTGTGGCATATTTGGACCTTCAAGCTGATGACATATATCTTTTCATTGTAGTTGTGTGGTAGTTTATGAGGACATGACTAATGCATTTTTAGTGATTATTTTTTATTTACTTGTCAAGCTTTATACAGGAGTTTTTCTTTTAAGAATGAATTAGTTGTTCTTAATTTGTATAAGGCATGACTATAAATTTAAGTGATGACAGATTAATATGAATGGAGCTGGATAAGGTTTTAGGCTTTCTTTGCAACATGTGCTTTAATATACTCCTTATTATTGACACTGTATAACATTGTATTGCTACTTAATGCCTTGTAATAATCATGTAACATTGCTGTTTAATGCTAATTTATAATGAAAATTGTATAATATGTTGGAGATTTTCTCCCCAGGCCTCCGCTGAAAAAGGGCTCTTCAGCTCAGTCTGACAAACCCGGTCAACAAATGTTAAATAAATGTTAAATAAATAAATAAATAAATAAATACATGTGGCAACAGTTATGTGAAAATATTAGTGTAGCAATTTTTACTGTAAGCTGTTCTCATTTAAACTTCTGTTGTCAGTTAAACAAGATTATCAGCAACTATATCAACAACAATGCTTAAAACCCAGCTGTTGCAACAAGACAGTTTATGCATGAGAAAAAAACTGTTCTCACAATTAAAACTGTCAGATTTATATGGGGGTATGCTTGTACAGTCACATAAAAATCTAGCAGGGGGTATCCAAGATGGCTAACTGAGAGCAGCAACTGGTGAAAGCTCTGTGACTGAAAACTTTTCTCTTACAGAAAATATAATCAAAAATTAACATTTGGAGATACTTGTTAGCTAATTTTATTCACTAATAGTCACAGAAAAAGTTTATATCTTCAAGTTTGTCAAATGCTGTAATTTTCCTGTCTTAATTTCAACTGCTGGGGATGGAGCTAAGATGGTCAACTAAAGGCAGTTTAATTTCAGAGCTCTGTAAAATGATTTAGTGAGACAGGAATTCAGTCAATATCAACTAAGCTTTATGAAATCTTGTCAATAATATTTTGTACTTCACTTGTAACAACTTTGAAAAATTATTTTGAAGAAATTCCTGTCACATTACCTGAGACATATTAGAAACAAAATGAGCAGGACCAGATACTCCCAAATGGATTCAGAACTGAAGAAGGAGTTGTTTTTCTTTTGGCTTTTCCCGCTTAGCCACAGCAGAACTCCGGTCCGCTAATGATTGGCAGTAGATTTCTACGGTGCTGAGGTGCCAGCCTGACACCTGGCCTTCAACGAAAGCACGCCCATTCACGCATGTCTTTTAAATGCCACTCGATCGTGGGGAGGACATGCAGACTCCACACAGAAGGCACTCCATCCGAGAATCGAATGGAATAACCTCTTGCTGTGAGGTGACAACACTACCGCTGCTCCACCGCAGCTTCAGCACTGAAGAAGGAGTACAAATGTTAATTTCAACTCTACAAACATTATCTATGAAAACAGAAACCTTTCACCATTTCCTCTTCTACAGCTACTAGCTTTTGCCTCTTTAATAAGAAATAATCAAAAGATTAAGGGCATTTATGTTTATAACAATTAGAACTCCAAAATAGCTCTTTTTGCAGATGATGTTTTACTCACTCTATCCAAATCAGAGTCTGAATTGCAAGAACTGGGCTTAGTTATAAATCATTTCAAGAAATTTCAGGACTTCATTTCAGTAAGCAGAAATCTAATCATATTATTTTGAATAACAAAGCAAAAACTCATCATGGTAGCCCAAACGTTATTGGAGAACAGGTACATTCATTAAATTACTTAGGTATAACCCTAAACATCACTACTGAAGTGACAAGAGAAACCAGTTATAAAAACTTATCTTTAGTGAATAACCCCATAAGTAAGTGGAATAACATATTCTTCTCTTTTAAGGATAGGTTGCAATTAATAAAAGTGGTCCTTTTGCCAAAGATTCTCTATGTTTTATTAGCCCTTGGCATACCTCATGGAAATAAATTTACCAGAGATTTAAATATAATTTTATTAAACCTTTTATGGTATCCTACAAAGAACAGAATAGCTTATATCCAGCACATTAGATCTTGAGATAAAGGCGGCATAAAATTCCCAGATATAGAAATTTGCAAGGCTTGCTGATTTAAAAATAGTCCATATTTGTAAATTCCTGCATACACTGTTAGAATCTCCTTGTGTTCTGACTGGAGTGCTTCTCAAACATTCTGGAAATATATCGCTGTTAAGTATATGTCTTGGCACTTTTCAGAGTTCTGCATTGTCTTAATTTTTGCCTGACAGAATTATTTTATATATCTGCTGACATTGTTTGCTGTTTTCTCATCTGTTCTGAAACTGGTTTCCCCCCTATTCCTGTGGTAGTGTTAAAGTTTACAAAACTGGTCTAACTGATCATTTGTGTTTTTCAACTGTTGAACTGTTGAGGTCTACATACTCGTGTGATACCCATTTTTCTGCTTTAAAAGTATTTGTTTTACTGTATCTGTTTTAATTATTGAAAAAAAAAAAACCCCAAAAATCCTATCTCTTTACTCATTTCCCACCTTTCTATAACTGGTAGAGTCCGGTTTTCAGATTTTGCTGAATTCTGGGCTGTTTTTTAGTTTCTGTGTTGCCTAGACCTTACTAAGATAGAAGGAAGCTTCTCTGTTCATCAGTGAGAGTGGTGAGCTTTGAGCAGCCTATCTGGCACTGGAGGAGTGGTTTCAGCTCAGAATCTATAGTTTTATTGGCCATTTTGGACTATTTTTATCCCTTTCATCTTTCTGTTTAAAAACCCATGTTTGTGCAGTTTATGCTCTTGTATTACCTCAGCAAGATCCTGCCTGGGTGTCCTGCAGAGTTCTACAGCAGCAGATAGAGAAAAGGAAGACTTTTATTGGATTAAGTACCTCTGTTTTGCTTTTTATTGCTTATTTTCACTAGCTACACTATTCTGAGCATTTTTTATTAACTTTGCAAACTATTTGAACTGTTTTTTTTAATTCTGATACTGTTTGCACTTTAACTGATCATTTTTCATTATTTTTCAACTGTTGAACTGTTGAGGGCTACACACTCAAGTGCGATGGCTATTTTTCTGCTTTAAAGGTGTTTGTTTTACTGTATCTGTTTTAATTTTGGAAAAAAAAACAAACAAAAAATCCTCTCTCTACTTGTTTCCCACCTTTCTATAACCAGTAGAGTCTGGTTTTCAGATTTTGCTGAATTCTGGGCTGTTTTGTAGTTTCTGTGTTGCCTAGACATTACTAAGCTAGAAGGGAGCTTCTTTGTTCATCAGTGAGGGGTGGTGAGCTTTCAGCAGCCTATCTGTCACTGGAGGAGTGGTTTCAGTTCAGAATCTGTAGTTTTATTGGCCATTTTGGGCTATTTCTATCCATCTCATCTTTCTGTTTAAAAAACAGTTTTTGCGCTTTTTTGCACTTGCATTACCTCAGCAAGATCCTGCCTGGGTGTCCTACAGAGTTCTACAGCAGCAGAGAGAGAAAAGGAAGACTTTGAATGGATTAAGTACCTCTGTTTTGCTTTTTATTGCTTATTCCACTAGCTGCACTATTTCGAGCATTTTTTTATTAACTTTGCAACTTATTTGAACTTTTTTTTGTATTCTGATACTGTTCGCACTTTAACTGATAATTTTTAAGTGTTTTTCAACTGTTGAAGTGTTGAGGGCCACACACTCAAGTGTGATAGACATTTTTCTGCTTTAAAAGTGTTTGTTTTACTGTATCAGTTTTAATTTTTGAGAAAAACAAAAACAAACCCAAAAAAATTCTATCTCTCTACTCGTTTCCCACCTTTGTATAACCAGTAGAGTGTGGTTTTCAGATTTTGATGAATTCTGGGCTGTTTTATAGTTCCTGTGTTGCCCAGGCCTTACTAAGATAGGAGTAATCTTTTCTGTTCATTGGTGAGAGTGGTGAGCTTTGAGCAGCCTATCTGTCACTGGAGGAGTGGTTTCAGCTCAGAATCTGTAGTTTTACTGGCTATTTTGGGCTATTTCTATCCCTTTCATCTTTTTGTTTAAAAACACGTTTGCGCAGTTTTGCGTATTGCACAGGGCCGTTTAACTAGGGTTAAACTATTCCCGGTGCCAGAAAGTCTGCTCTTCTAATTTCCGCTAAGAACTAGCCAGTTTTCTAGTTTTAGCACTGAAAACTGTTTCCTTGTGCTCAGCACTTGTTCAAAACTTGTTGCAAGCACTAAATAATCTACAAATTACTATAGCACTCAAGTTTCCTCACTTGTTAGGAGGAAAACAGTTTTTAGCACTTAAATTAATATGGACCTGTCTAGGCATGTCTGTGGGTCAGCTCCCATTATTTTTCCCCTGTTCCCCTGACGAAGCTGGGCATCTTGGGGCAATGTAGCAGTTGCCTCATGTACACTGACAACCCTCTCCTCCTACCACCCAACACTACAACCTGTGAGAGAGGCACTTATATAGCCAAACTGGAAGCCAAGCTCTCTCTAGCCAAGACTGTACCAGACAGTCAAGAGGAGAAGGTAAACACCTGCACCACACCACACTCAGCACATAGTCCATCAAAACCTACACCACCTAAACCCATTCATAGTAACACAAAACACACGCTTACATTCACGGAGGTTCTCAATAAAAATCTGCCCAAAATATAGAGACCTTCAAAGCTAAAATGCAAGCAACCACCACCCCCCAACACTACCCAAATGACACATAGCCCACAAAATCAGTGTGCCACTCAACCTCAGCCCATAAGGCAAAACAACATACCCAAAACACTAGTCATAGGTGACTCTATAGTCAAGCACACTGATGTCCCACTCACCAGGCTAAACAAGGAGAAAGTTACTGTCAGCTGCCTGTTGGATGCCAGGATCCACAACATAATACAAGCACTCAGGTCACTCCACAACAAGTACAAATATGACTCTGTCATTGTCCATGGTGTGAATGACCTGAGACATACCACCCTGGACTACATGAAAAGAGACATGGAGGAGCTCTCAGATCATGTAGCCCAGGCAGGTATGACCCTAGCCCTGAGTAGCATCCTGCCATCACCCAGAATGATACCACAATACAAGGACAAAATTATTGACTTAAACAATTGGCTAAGCTTCTGGTGTCATTCTAAGGGGCTCCAGTGTTTGTCTGCCTGGGACAACATGATAGACAGACCACAATGCTTTGCTAGAGATGGCCTGCACCTGTTGCCCCTGGAATTCCGGATACTGGCTAAGGCTCTTGCCACCCCATAGTGCCTTTTTTTTAGGCAAAGTTCAAACAACAAACTTACCACCGTAGCAGGTATAAGCAAGTAAAATCTGAGGGCAATGCTACTCAATGCTAGAAGGCTAAACCTCAAAATGCACTCACTCGAGGCACTCCTTAAAATGGAGAACATCGACATCTGTGCAGTGATGGAGACCTGGTTCAAGGCTCCAGAGAACACCACTGCATTACCAGGCTATAACTCATACTACACCTTTCAGTCACCTAACCTGGACTGAAACACTAAAGGAGAAGGAGGAGGCATGTCCATATTCATTAAGAATATCCACACCACCAGGCTAGTTGCACAACATAATGCATCCAAAGTTATCCAAGTGCAACTAACACTGGGCAAGACTGCAATCCAGGTTGTAGCTTGTTACAGATCGCCTGCCATGCTCCAGGATGCCCACTCCACATTTCTTGATATAGTGGGTAATATTAAGGTACAGCCCGATACCCTAATAATGGGCGATTTCAACTACCCCACCATCAACTGGGAAAACTACTCATGCACTAACTCATTTGCTCAATGCTTTCTGGAATTCATAAATTCCTGGGATCAGCTTGTCCATACCCCCACCAGGGGCAGCAATATCCTGGACCTGGTCATTACCAATATGGGTAACCGATGTTCCACACAAGAGGTCAACTCCTCGCTGGTCAGATCAGACCACAAGCTAATCACCCTAGACAGCAATATCCTGCCCCTACCCCCCATTAAGGAAAACACTGTAAAAAAACTTCTCCGAAGCCAACTTCATGCTTCTTAAGACAGAAGTGGCAAGCTTCATGACACCCATACAGACAGAAAATAGAGGTACGACTACTGAATCCTATATAAATGCACTGTATAAGCACATACATGAGTGCATGGATCATGCCATCCCCAACAGAACCAAAATGCTATCCTCCAAAAAAAGGAAGCCAATCTGGTGGTCCCCCTGCTATAAACAAACTCTACAACAGAAGGAAGAAGCTGTTGCAAAAAAGAGTAAAATGCCCTGATTGCAGGAACTCCCTGGTCAGCCTCAGTAAGAAGCTGAGATCCCTCATAAAATCCTCCAAAGCTAGTTACGAAAATAAAATTGCCACTGATTCTAAAGACAACTACAAAGCATTCTACAGCTATGTCAAGAATCTCAATGGTGACACTCAGATCTACTCTGAGCTACAGCACAATTGCATTAGATATACAGAACCCCAACATCCTGACAGATAGGTTCAGTGCAAACTTCACCCCCCTCACCCCCCAAAGGGCCCATCACTATACCGGAAGAATTCAAAGCCCCTGTAATCACAGCTGCACAAGTAAAGACCACACTCTCCAAAGCCAAGAACACAGCATCCATGGGACCTGACAACATCCCAGGCTGTGTTCTGAATGAACTACAGAACAAACTTGCACCCCACCTAAGTACCATGTTCAATCATAGCCTCACTTGAGGCTTTGTGCCTACTGAATGGCACACAGTGATGGTTTGATAATTATCATATTACGAGTATTGCACAATTTTGATTAATTCAGAGCTTTTGCTAGCTTTATAAAATATTTGTATATATTTTAGCATGATGAATACATATGCGTGTTGATTTTCCTTATGTATAATAGTTTAGTTTGATAAGATTACCTGTCACCTGAAAGTTTACAGATATCTTTATCTCTTCAGGTCCCACATTGTTCTACTTAGTTATTTGGAGATTTAGATATAATAATGTTGAATGAGTGAATAATTTAGGAATATTTAATGGATAATTTATATTACTATTGCATAAATAAATACATAGTACACTATTTGTTGGATTATTTAATAGCTGTGATTAATAGAAAATGATTATTAAACGTTTATGTAGTGATGGGGAGTAGTATTAAATGGCAAAATATATAACTAATTAGTAGTCTCTTATTATTTTTAATTTATATATAATATTGTATTAATTATTCATAAGTCACAGTAGTCGTTGGCTAGTCTTTTGATGAATTTTTAGGTATTAGTAGCTAGAGAGATAGTATAGTGGTTTGTCTGTTTGATCGGCAAACTAGGAACTTTGATATCCATAGCAGGTTGCGTTTTATTAGTAATATATACAGTTAGAGTTATAGACTTATTTTTGTTATTTGCAAGTTTTAGTAGTTTATTTTGTAGAAAGGAAGAATTCAAAAAAATGTTGAATGTTAAGATAGTGTTGCAGGAATGCATTAGAGTCTTATATGCAATTAAATTAATATGGTGGACAAATGCATCATATTATCTTTTAAAAGAAATCATTTGAAATACTCAGTATGGATAGTTTTAATCCATTATCTATTAGTATAAATTAATTAAATAATGCCAACAAAAGGAAATCATTAATGAGATATTTAAAATTAAATAGAGGAGACATTACATTCTTAAAACAGACTCATTTGATAGATAAAAATATGCAATATTTAAATAATTAGGTTATGAAATGTTATAATCTGCTTCTTTTAACAAAAAGAGGAGAAGAACAGATATACTCTGGAGAAGATCTCCTGTAATGCCTAAGGTCATGGAATCCATTATTGATACCAGATGTAATTACACACTCTATATACTAGCTAACTATTACTGGACCCCTGTAATAGGTGCAAGAGTGGCTAAAGAGCAGTACTTGGAAAGGTAGCTTAATTCTATCAGGGGATTTTAACTGCATATCTAGTACATAAGTTACAAGTGAACAAAAGATAGATAAAATTATGGCATTAGCTAAAGCACTAAACAGATAATTAGCAATAATAATTTAGTTGATTTCATAGTAAAAGCAGAAGATACGTTATTGTTCTTCACTCATTCTTTTATGTACATGGGATGTAAACTAGAATTAATAGGATTTATGCCTCTAAAATTTACGTAATAAAGTGAATTATTTTAAAACTATTTCTTGTCCTTTATCTGATCACAGTGTACTAATATATTTTTGGATATAAGTAAATTTCAGATTATTTATAGAATCCCAGTATACATGATGAAATTAAAAGAATTTAAGAGTTATCTTAAGGAACAAATTGAGAATTTTTTATCCTTAAATAATAATGGTTAGGTTAGTAAAATCATACTATGGGACTCCTTAAAGGTTCATAGATTCATAGGTGTTTACTAGGCTAATGACCACATGGCCCTTTTTAAACCTAGCCATGCATCCCAAATCTCTGACGAGCTCTGATACCCTTGATAAGTGTAAGCAATGGGCCTGAGAGATGAACCATTTACAGGTTATCCATTTGCATCAGACACATAGGCACCAAACCAGGATGAATTTCTGGTTTCCCATCCAACTGTGCAAGTTGCACTTGAATTGGATTAGGAAGGAACTCTGCTTTACATGGATGGGAGCCTGTTCCATAGCTGGGGTAGTCTCTGGGATACATACCTATCTCTCCAGCAGGTCCTATTTATATCACAGGCAAGGTTTAAGTCTTTCGAATGGGTAAGTCTGGTACTGTTTGTTTTGTGGATATGCAGGAGGTCAATCAGAGTGGGGTATGACAATGCCCTGTATACCAAGCATAGATCTCACCTCAAAAGCCTGTAGGAGACAGAATAAAGGGATATGGCCTTGAGGTGGTCTGCATAGGGCATATTACTTATGCCCTGTATTCTTTTAGTGAGGAACCTCTGTGGACATTCCAGTTGTTGGATATGCCTGGTTAGGTACATACCAAAGGGGACATTGTAATCAATGATAGGTCTGATGAATGCCGAATGCAGTCTAACAATGACTTCATTGGACTTAGATGCTTAGATGCTTTCCTCACCACTGTAGACACATGATGGTCAAAGGCTAGATTACTATCGATGTGTGTTCCGAAGTCCCTGACTACTGGGTCAAGTCTAAGGGGTGTGTTGTCAGTATGGTAGTTACCAGGGATGGATGGATCCCAAAAGATACTATTATGCATTTCTTGGCATTTAGTTTTAGTCAATGGCTCTGACATCAGTTGTTTGTCTGTGTCAGCCCCTCCTGAAGAACCTTTGTGTCAGTGTGAGACTATATGACAGTTCCTAATTTTCAATCATCTGCAAATTTAGTCAGCCAGAGATCACTGACATTGGCCTTGACTTCTGAGAAGTAAATGACAAAAGGAGCGGATCAAGGACTGATCCCTGAGGGGCACCACTTGTGATTGGCCTCTTTGAATCCCCAATTCTATCTTCCTGGGTCCCATCTGTAAGTGAGTTGGCTATTCACTGGGTGGCATATGGGTTTGTACCTAATCTCTTGAGTTTGTCAACAATGCCCATGTGGGTTATTGTGTCAAATGCCTTGGCCAGGTCAAGGTAGGCAGTGTGAGCAATTTAGCCCTCATCCATTGCTTTGGTGACCTTCTCAAAGAAGTTCACCAGGTTGAGTAGGCATTATCTGCCCTTTATGAAACCAAACTGGGTTGGGTCCAGTGTCTGGAGGTTAACTATATCTCTATTGATCACCTCCATGATAATTCTTGACATGGCTTTACATATAAGACTAGTGAGACTTATGGGTCTGTAGTTTCCATGGTCTGTAGATGGCCCACCTTTTTGCAGAAGGATGACTGTTGCCTTTCTCCATTTATGAGGCACGAAGCCTGTTTGGAGGCCACAGTTAAATAGTAATTCCAGAGGCCCTGATAGGTCATGTTTTATGCTATTTAGAAGGTATGCTGGGATATTGTCTGGGTCAATTGATGCAATGCTCTTAGTCTTAGAGAGAGAGCATTAAGGACCTGTTCCCTAGTGATAGTAGGGGGAGTTGTATTTGATGATATTTCCTGAGTGAAAGTTGAGGGGGGTAGAGAGGAGTAAAGTTGGAGCTGAATATATCAACCAGGAGGTTTGCTATATTTTCTGGCTAAGTATAGGTGGCTCCATTTACAATAAGCTCTGCACATCATTGTATATTGCCTTTGAGGTTGCAGACATAGCTAAAGAATGCTCATAGGTTCATAGGTTGGTACTAGGCTATCAGCCCTAGGGCCTACGCAAGCTTAGCCATAACAATTCCCTGGCTATTTCTTCCCACACTATTTACTTCCCTGGACCCCTGTCTAGCAGGGTGACTGACATGATCCACGGGGTGAATTTCCTTTCTCCCATCCAATCGTCAAGGTTCCTTTTGAAGGGGGCCAAAGAGGCACTCTGCTTGACATGTATGGGCAATCTATTCCAGAGTCTGGGGAGTCTCTGGTTCAGGAACCTGTCCCTCCAGCATGTTTTGTTTATTGTAATGACAAGGTTTAGATCCCTGGAGCTTGTGGCTCTGAGGGATTGGGATTTCTTTAAGTGTAGCATGTCTAACAGCTCTGGGTTTGACATGGCCTTGTATGTTAAGCAGAGATCGCCTCTGAGTAGATGATATGCGATAGAGTATAGCTGGAGTTTTTTAAGGCAGTCAGCATAGGGCATCAGCTTTAGGCCTGTGATTCTTTTAGTGAGGTATTTCTGCAGCCTTTCCAGTTGTTGCAGATGTATTGAGAGGTACATACAAAATGGGGCATTGTATTCTATAATGGGTCTAATGAGGGATGAGTACAGTGGGACAATGACCTCCTTTTTTCTGGATGAAAATCCCTTAGTGATGAGGTGTGCCACATAGAAGGATTTCCTGACTGTTGTGGTGATGTGGTTATCGAAGGTGAGACCACTGTCCACCTGTGTCCCTAAGTCTCTTATCACACTTTCGGTGTTTAGTGTACTGCCACCTATATGGTAATTCATGGGTACATGTTTTTTTCCCAAAGGGGATAACTGTACATTTCTTGGCATTGAGCTTGAGCCCATGGCTCTGGCACCAAGCATCTGTTTCTGTAAGGCCCTTTTGTAGAGTATCCACATCATTTGGGGATTCAATAATGGCTCCCAGTTTGCAGTCATCTGCGAACTTTGTTAGCCAGAGTCCCTTAGTGTTGGCCTGTACTTCAGAGAAGTAGATGCCAAACAAGAGCGGTCCCAGGACTGAACCCTGAGGTACTCCACTTGTCACTTACCTGGAGCTGGATTTGGAGTTGACTACTTTTACAGTGTGGGTTCTATCAGTAAGCCAGTTAGCAACCCATTGGGTGATGTAGGGATTAATGCCCAGCTTAGCAAGTTTATCTATGATTCCAGAGTGGGGGATGGTGTCAAAGGCCTTGGCAATGTCTAGATAGGCTGTGTGGACCATCTTACCCTTGTCCATGGCTCTGGAGACTGATTCAAAGAAGTCAATCAGGTTCAGGAGACAAGATCAGCCCTTCACGAACCCAAACTGGGTGGGGTCCAGTGTTTGAAGGTTGCCAATGTCTTTGTTTATAAGTTCCATAATAATACGCTCCATGGCCTTGCAGATAAGGCTCATCAGACTGATGGGTCGGTAGTTTCCAGGATCCAAGGTGGATCGTCCCTTGTGGAGTGGGATAACTGTAGCTCTGCACCACTCAGTGGGCACGAAACCTGAGGTGAGGCTATGATTAAACATGACACTTAGGTGAGGTGCTAGTTCATATTGTAGTTCATGTAGTACACAGCCCAGGATATCATCTGGTCCCATGGATGCTGTATTCTTAGCTTTGGAGAGTGCGTTTTTTTACCTGTGTGGCCGTTATTACTGGAATTTGGCAATCTTCCGGTATTGAGATGGGCCATTTAGGGGGTGAGAGGGGGGTGAAGTTGGCACTGAATCGATCTGCCAGGATATTGGCAATATCCTTGGGATCAGTATATTTAATGCCATTCTGTTTTAGCTCAGAGCAGATCTGAACATTGCCATTTAGATTCTTGACAGAGTTATAGAATGCCTTGTGGTTGTCTTTGGAATCTTTGACAATTTTATTTTCGTAACTAGCCTTGGAGGATTTTATGAGGGATCTCAGTTTCTTACTGAGGCTGGTAAGGGAGTTTTTTGCATCCTGGGATTTCCTCTTTTCTGCAACAGTTTCTTCCTTTTGTTGTAAAGTTTGTTTATGGCAGGGGACCACCAGATTGGCTTCCTTTTTTTGGATGAGAGCATCTTGGTTCTATTTGGGATGGCACGATTCATGCATGAGTAGATTTGCTCGTACAGTGCCTTAGTGTAGTATTCAGCAGTTGAACTTTCAGTTCCCGTCTCATGGGTGTCATGAAGTTTGTCACTTCTGACTTGAGTAGCATGAAGTTGGCTTTGGAGAAGTTTTTTATGGAGGTTTCCTTACTTGGGGGGGGGGGGTGGGATGTAGATGTTAAGGGTGATTAGCTTATGGTCAGACATGATTAACGAGATGGTGATCATAGGTGTGGAGTATCGATTTCCCTTGTTGGTAATGACCAGGTTTAGGATATTGGTGCCCCTGGTGGGACTATGGATTAGTTGAGCCGGGGCGTTGGAATTTATGAATTCCAAAAACCGTTGGGCAAAGGTGTTGGTACACAAGCAGTTTTCCCAGTTAATGGCAGAGTAGTTAAAATCACCCAGTATGAGGGTGTTTGGTTCTATCTTAATATTTTCCAGTATGTTTAGAAAGGTGTAGTGAGAATCTTGGGGTATGGTGGGGGATCTGTAGCAAGCTACAATTTGGATTGCAGTCTTACCTAGTGTTAGTTGCACCTGGAGAATTTCAGATGCATTGTGTTGGGCAACTAGCCTGGTGGTGTGAATATCCTTGGTGAATATTGACACTTCTCCACCTTTAGTGTTTTGGTCCTGGTTTGGTGGCCGAAAAGTGTGGTAAGAGTTGTAGCCTGGTATTGCAGGGGTGCTCTCTGGAGCCTTGAACCAGGTCTCAGTTAATGCACAGATATTGATGTTCTCCATTTTTAGGAGTGCCTCGAGAGAGTGCATTTTGAGGTTTAGACTTATAGCATTGAGTAGCATTACCTTCAGATTTTGCATGCTTGTACCTGTTACAGTGGTGGTTTTGGTCCTAGGCCAGGAGACCAAACTTACCTCAAATTTGGCTTTGGTAGATTTTATTTGTCCTCTGAGTTGTTTGTTTAGTTTAATGAGAGTGCTTTTATCCTGCTGGGTGTTGCACCTCCTAATTTTTGCCAAGATTTTCTTTCTCCTGTTATAGGTTCATAGGTTCATAGGTAGGTACTAAGCTATTGGCCCTAGGGCCTATATAAGCCTAGCCAAAAAGGTACCCTGGCTTTCGCCACCCAAGAAAATTATTTTCCTGTGCCCCTGTCGAGCAGAGCTACAGAGGTGATCCCTGGGGTGAATTTCTTATTTCCCATCCAATCATCAAGATTTTTCTTGAAGAGTGCTAATGAGGAGCTTTGTTTGATATAGATAGGTAGTTTGTTCCAGAGTATGGGAAATCTCTGGGACAGGAAACTATCCCTCCAGCATGTTCTGTTTATTGTAGTGACAAGGTTTAGGTCCCTAGAGCATATAGCTCAAAGAGATTGGGATTTCTTTAAGTGGAGCATGTCCAACAGCTCTGGGTTTGACATAGCTTTGTATGTTAGGCAGAGATCGCCTCTGAGTAGGCGATATGCGACGGAGTAAAGATGGAGTTTTTTGAGACGGTCTGCGTAGGACATCAGTTTGAGGCTGGTAATCCTCTTTGTGAGGTATTTCTGTGGCATATCCAGTTGTTGTAGATGTCTTGTGGGTACATACCAAAAAGAGCATTGTACTTTATAGTGGGTCTAATGAGTGACTAGTAGAGGGGAACAATGACCTCTCTTTTCCTGGATGAGAAACCTTTTGTGATGAGGTGTGCCACGTAGAATGATTTCCTGACTACTGCGGTGATGTGATTATCAGAGGAGAGACTACTGTCCACCTGTGTCCCAAGGTCTCTTATCACACTTTCGGTGTTAAGTAGACTACCACCTATGTGACATCTCATGGGTACAGAGATTTTGCCAAAGGGGATGACAATGCACTTTTTGGCACTGAGCTTGAGGCCATGTCTTTAACACCAGGCATCTGTCTCCATGAGTCCCTTTTGTAGGATGTCCACATCGTTAGCAGTTTCAGTTATGGCTCCTAGTTTGTAGTCATCTGCGAACTGCATTAGCCAAAGACCTTCTGTGTTAGCCTGTGCTTCAGAAAAGTAGATATCAAACAGGAGAGGAACCAGTAATGAACCCTGTTGTACTCCACTTGTCACTGGTCTGAAGTCAGATTTGGAGTCTGTTGCTTTCACAGTGTTGGTTCTGTCCGTGAGCCAGTTAGCAACCCATCTAATGACATAGGGATTTATACCTTGTTTAGTGAGTTTATCTATAATTCCAGAGTGGGGGATGGTGTCAACAGCATTGGTGAGATCTAGATAGGCTGTGTGAACCACCTCACCCTCATCTACAGCTTTGGTGACTGCTTCAAAGAAGCCTATCAGGTTTAGGAGACATGATCTGCCTTTTACAAACCTGAACTGGGTGGGGTCCAGAATTTGGAGATTAGCAATGTCTTTGTGTATAAGATCCATGATATGTTCTTGCAGACAAGGCTCATTAGGCTAATGGGGCAGTAGTTCACAGGGTCTGTTCTGGCTCCCCCTTTGTGAAGTTGGATAGCCATCACTGTGTGCCATTCAGTGGGCATAAAGCCTGAGGTGAGGCTATGACTGAACATGGTTCTTAGGTGGGGTGCCAGTTCATTCTGCAGTTCATGTAGAATGCAGTCTGGGATGTTGGCAGGTCCCATGGATGCTGTGTTCTTGGCTTTGAGGAGTGTGTTTTTTACCTGTGTAGCTGTGATTACAGAAACTTTGCATTCTTCCGGTATAGAGATGGGCCCTTTAGGGGGTGAGAGGGGGTAAAGTTAACACTGAACCTATCTGCCAGGATGTTGGCAATATCAGTTGGTTCTGTATATTTAGTGCCATTGTGCTGTAACTCAGAGCAGTACTGAGTGTTGTCATTGAGATTCTTGACATAGCTATGGAATGCTTTGTGGTTGTCTTTAGCATCAGTGGTGATTTTGTTTTCATAACTAGCTTTGGAGGATTTTATGAGGGATCTCAGCTTCATACTGAGGCTGACCAGAGAGTTCCTCCAATCATGGGATTTTACTCTTTTTTTGCAACAGTTTTTTTCTTCTGTTGTAGAGTTTGTTTATGGCAGGGGACCACCAGATTGGCTTCCGTTTTTTTGGAGGATAGCATCTTAGTTCTGTTAGGGATAGCATGATCCATGCACTTGTGTAAGTGCTTATAAAGTGCATTTGTGTAGGATTCAGCAGTCGTACCTCTATTGTCCATCTGCATGGGTGTCATGAAGTGTGCCACTTCTGTCTTAAGAAGTGTGAAGTTGGCTTTGGAGAAATATTTTACGGTTGTTTCCCTAATGGGGGTGGGGGCGGGATGTGGATGTCTAGGGTGATTAGCTTGTGGTTGGATCTGACCAAAGAGGAATTGACCTCTGGTGTGGAACACCGGTCGCCCATGTTGGTAATGACCAGATCTAGGATATTGCTGCCCCTGGTCCCCTATGGATAAGTTGATCCAAGGCATTGGAATTTATGAATTCAAGAAACAATTGAGCAAAAGAGTTGATACATGAGTAGTTTTCCCAGTTAATGGTGGGGTAGTTGAAATCACCCATTATTAGGGTGTTGGGATGTACCATAATATTTTCCAGTGTATCAAGAAATGAGGGATGGGAATCCTGGGACATGCTAGGGGATCTGTAGCAAGTTACAATTTGGATTGTGGTCTTGCCCAGAGTTAGTTTCACTTGGATAATCTCGGATGCATTATGCGAGCAAGTAGCCTGGAGGTGTGGATATCCTTAATGAATATGGATATGCCTCTGCCTTTAGTGTTTTGGTCCAGGTTAGGTGGCTGAAAGGTGTGGTATGAATTATAGACTGGTAATGCAGGGGTGCTCTCTGGAGCCTTGAACCAGGTCTCTGTCACTGCACAGATGTCGATGTTCTCCATTTTAAGGAGTGCCTCGAGTGAATGCATTTTGAGGTTTAGACTTCTAGCAATAAGTAGCATTAGCCTCAGATTTTGCTTGCTTGTACCTGTTAAGGTGGTGAATTTATACATCCAATTGATTTTGTGATTCCTCCAGGGAGGTTCCTTTTTTGAGTTATTTCTTGTACTTCTTCCTGGTGGGTACAGCTGCCTCTATACAGCTATTAACATGCTTGTACAAGGTTTCTTTTAACAGTTCTGCATAGGCAGAACTGTCCTCAGGGTTTATAGGGGCTTGAAAATTTTCCAGGTTCTCAGTTAATAGCAAGAGGTTAGCCTTAGAATAGTTCCTGAATATTCCCAGTTTAGCTTGGGGTCCAGGTTTTATTTTTACTTCAAAGGAGACCATTTCAAGGTCTGACCTTACCAGGGAAGGCATTACAGTAGGGGTTGTGCAGCACTCTCCCATATTAGTGAGTATCGATCCAGTATGGTTGCACCCCTGGTTAGTGTATTGACGATCTGGTCCAGGCAGTTTGTGTTTACAAATTCCAGGAATCTTTGTGCATGTACGCTTGATGTTGTATAGGATTCCTAGTTAATAGTGGGGTAATTAAAGTTACCCATGAATATGGTATTGGGTTGGATGGTTAGTGATTCTAATAAGTTTAAATACATGATATGGGTTTCCTGGGTCATAAAGCGGGGCCTATAGCTTGCAAGAAAGTGGTATTGGATTTTACCTATAGTGATTTGAAGATGGAGCGGATCAAGTGCATTGTCCTGTTTGACCAGCCTTGAAGTATATTTCTTTTTGATGTAAATAGAGACACCTCCACCTTTATCACTGCCTCTGAAGTAGCTGGTCTAAATGTGTGGAGGCATTATAACCCTGCACTGTTAGTGTGCTGTCTGTGGCTTTAAACCATGCATCTGAGACCGCACAGACATCTGCATTCTCCAGGGTAATGAGAGCTTCCAGGGAGTGGAGCTTTTTGTTCAGGCTCCTAGCATTGAGCAGTAATACCTTTAGATTTTCTTGGTTTTGATTTACTAGGTCGGAAGTACTTTCAGTTTGGCATTGCCTAAAAAAAGGCACTATGAGGAAGACAATGTTTTTACTAATATTTGAAAGCCGAGAGGGGAGAGGTGCAGACCATCCCTGGCAAAGCAGCGTGGTCTGTTGACTATCTTCTTCCATGCTGACAAATATTGCACCCTCCCCCCTTAGAATGACATCAGAAACTATGCCAATTATTAAAGTCAATCATCTTTTGTTTGTATTGTGGCATTATCCTTGGAGGAGATAAAATGCTGCTCAATGCTAGGCTCATACCAGCCTGAGACACATATTCGAAAAGCTCTATGATGCCTGTCTTTATATAGTCTAGGGAGGTGCATCTCAGGTCATTTGCTCCCACATGGACTATGACTGAGTCATATTAGTAATTCTGATCCAATGGCCTGAGTGCATGCCTAATGTGGTGGATCCTAGTCCCTGATAAACAACTGATCGTAACTTTCTCCTTACTCAGCCTGGTGAGAGGGACATCAGTGTGTCTCACAATGGAGTCTCCAATGACTAGAATGTTGGATTGTGTGGTGACTTATCTTATGGGCTTAGTGGTAGAGGCTGCATGAGATGTAGCTTTATGTGTTGATGTGGGTGTTGTTTCACAATAATGTGTTTGGGGCTGCTGAGGGTATTTCTTATGTGTACTTTGTCTTGGAGGTTTTTGTGGTTTAGGAAGGTTACATGTAAGTGCCTCAGTGTATGTGGGTCTATATGTCTGCTTTGAATTTTGCGTGATGGGTGCAGCATGTGTACTACTGACAACCTTATAGACATTAGGAGTAGTTTTATGTGAGAGCTTTGCCTCCAGTGACGTTGTGTAAATACATCTCTCACATACCGTACCAGTTTGAGAATTAACTGGTTGTCAGTAAAACATGAGGCAATTTCTACATTGTCTCAGGATGCCCATATCCACCAAGCCAGAAACAGAGACAGTAGGAAAGTTCATATCCATGACAACAGACCCTTTTTTATTGATTAGATTTTTGGAATGGGAATATCATTCACTGTCAGGAGTATCCAGTTTGCACCTATGTGGACAGTGCTCGTCACCACAAACTAGTTATTCTGTGTGCAACTAGATATTGGAGAAATTTCAATTGTGCTTTTATAGGAAAAATGTCACTCAAGATGTCTGAGTCTGTACAGAGCACTGCCAAAGACTTGAGGGGAACTAATTCATAGACCTTGAAAATTTAAGGATGAAGTATTTAGGCAGATATTCTGAAGTTAGAAACAAATCAGGCAGTACTTACTGAAACCAAAGCATTAGCTTGTCAAGAATGATGAAAAGAGGAGAGTCGCATGAATGACTACTGCCTGCTACTACTAATGCTGGTCTCACCACAGCTTCACTCTGTTGGGATCCAATACTCCTTTGCTTCTTCTCTCACCAGAAGCAAAATGTTAACACCAATCCCAAGAAGAGAAGCAGGCCACAGCCTGTTTGGTGATCCACAGTCTTGTCCCAGATGATGCAAGGGTCTGTAGGCTTGTTGCCTGTTCTGGTAGATACCTTGAATAGCAACCAGACCAATCAGGTACATTAAGCACAGACACTCACTCTACAACCAGAAAGAGTCAGGAATCAATGCACTCTTTTCCTACTCTCACCAGGATCAGAATATAAGCACAGGTTCCAAGCTGTCCCCTATAAGGCAGTTATTAGGCTTTCTGGTGATCAGCAGTCTCCAGGAAATAATGTCACTGTACTCCTTCTCTCACCAGGAGAAAGCAGAAGCACTAATCCCAAGATGACTACTGAGAGACAGAATATTGGCTCTCCAATAACTGGTGGTCTTGCAATAGATGTTTAAAGGTAAGATGAAAAAATGGTTTATCATAAACACTGCAGTGTGCACTAAGCAGTTAGATATGAAAGTGGGTAACTTGTCTAAAAAGTTAAGTTTTAGTGGAGAGCCACTATTTTGAAAAGACCAAGATAGATTGAAAAGGGGTGGGCACTTTTGTATTCTGGTACTATGGAATAAAGTAGGATGGCCAATAAATTTAAATAGTTGAAGGGGAGTGATTTTACAAAATGATAATTTTGTGCTTACTCACGCCAGCCACTAAAAGCAGACATGCATATTAAAGATAGAATGGGAAGATGAGCTAGTAATAAAATTAAAGAATGGGATAAAGAGTTATTAGAAATACAAGATATATACACAGCAGGGTTTGAACAAGAAATAAAGAAATCAGATAATACTGAAGTCATTAAAAAAATAATAAAATATCAAACAGTTTTAATGCATAAAGTGGCGATAGCATCGGAAAAAAAATAAATTAAACAGTTAAGTGATGTCTTCAAAAAATCTACATAGATTAGCTAATAGAAGTAAGATGTTAAGTAAAAAGGTACAAATCAATAATATCTGAAATCCTCACAGTAATAGGCCTACTTCAGATATAGAGGGAATGCTTAATATTTAAAAACAACCCATGAGAATATTAATAGAGATAAAAATAATAATCCTGATGATTACAACATTGACAAGTATTTAAATAAATTGTTACTAATGAACTTAATGACCAACAAACATCTCTGTTGAATAAGCCTATTACCCGAATAGAAGTTAAAGAAGCTTCAATAAAAAAAAAAAAAAATGGTAAAGCTCTAGAATTAGATGGGTTAAGTATGGAATTATATAGCCTGCTTCTGTTACATATTTTAGAATTACTGAGTGACATTTTCAGAATAAATCAGAGTGGTAAAATAATTCCTCTTTCATGGAAATTTTCTGCAATCTCACCTATATTTAAAAAAGGAAAGGAGACTAAGTTAATTTCCTCATATAGACCTAATTCATTATTAAATATGAAATATAAAATATTTGCTTCCATCTTTGCTACAAGATTAAGAGATATAGCAAATAAATTAATCAATAAAGATCAAACATGATTTATAATCAATGGATTAATGTATGATAATACAAAATGGAATATCTAAGATTTAGCAAAAGGACTGAACATGAAATTGGCCCTAATTAACTTGGATGTCAAGAGAGCTTTTGATTCTGTAGTTAGGAACTACTTGTTTAAAACTTTAGAAGTGTTTGCATTTCCAGAACAATTTATTGAAAACCTGTATAGAGACTCCAAAGCATATGTTAACATTAGGTCCTACATTTCTCAAGGATTCACTTAAAGCAAGGGCAAAAAGCAAGGGTGCTCCTTGTCCCCTCTACTATTTGCATTATTTGAACCCTTAGCTAATACTATAAGAAGCCAGGAAAACATGATGAATTCTCAAATAACAAAGGTTGTCTATCTAAAATACAACGTTTTGCAGATGATATTTTACTAACTATAGGAGATTTGAATTATTTAATTGAAGAAATAGATGAAATTGAAAGGTTTCTAGATGTATTGCTGCTGAAATTTAATAATAATACAACTGAAACTTTAATGTTAAACTAATTACTAGATAATAAGTTTAAATATAAATATAAATACAGTTGGGAAGGAAAAGAACTGAAATATTTAGGAATAAAATTGATAAAGATGTGAATGAGATTATTAATAATAATTTTAAAAAATAATTGAAGAAGTATTACTTTTTATTAAAAATTGAATGAATGCTTTTTACTTTCAAAGATAGGTTAGTAATTATTAAAATGATTATATTACCTAAAAGTATATACATATTGCATTCAATAGCTTTAATACCTGGCAAAGAACTTTTAATGAAAGTGGAAAAATGTTAACTTCAAGAATTGCTTATAGAAAGTATATAAGATTATAGGATTATGGTGGCATTGGCTTTCCAGATGTAGAATCATATTTTATTGCAGCAAATTTTAAGTCTGTTGTACTCTGGATATACTCAGTAGTCAATGGTAAACCATTCAGGAGCAGATTTTACTAAATTCTTATAAGATTATCAAATATGATAATTTAGAAATATATAACAATCCTTTCATCTGGTTAATAAAATTTATCTTAGAAGGAAATCAGTTTCAGTATTTAGACTCTGCACATATAAAATCAATTCTCAAAACAGGTCAAAATGGAAATTTTTGTGTTTCCCCACTGCACATACCTCTAGATTTAAGAAAATTGAGAACAATGTTAAAATTAATTACTTAAAAGGAATGGATTAATATTATGGCCTGATGGCTCTGCAAAAGGAAAGGCTAAGTCACCAGAATATTTAAAGATTATGAGTTGGATGAATATGTTATCTGTATGTATAGTTAACATTATCCATCAGCAATAAATTAAATTAATTTGTAGATAATATGAGTAAAGACGAACATAACACTATTTCCCCATTATATGAATATATGAATGCTATCGTTGAGGGTAAATTGACCTACAAAGGAAGCTTATCCAAGTTATATAAGTTAATTATAAATAATAATATTTTTTATTTAAAATTCTGGAACTTTTTAGATAATAGTGAATTGAATGACTCAATAGAGGGTAAGAATAATACTTTGCTCCTTAAATTAGTTAGTTGAACTTCTTCAAGTTTATCCTGGAAAGTTTTTATGTGGAAATAATATATACAGAATGTTTGTTACTCCCTATAAAATCTATAAGTTTCATAAAATGACTTATTTGGTCTGTTGAAGATGTAGTAAAGATGTACAAGCTGCTTTGACACACATGTTTATGGATTGTGAAAAATTAAATGAGCATTGGAAAGAGATAGGTATGTTTTTTTTTAAGTTTGTGATCTGAAAATTGTACTTTAGCTGGATCAATAATGCTAATGAATGTTCCTCTTCTTTTATCTGTAAAAGCCAAACAGCAAAAACTGTTCTGGAGTCTGATGGCAGTAGTTAGTAAGTTATTACAAAAAAATGGAAATCAAATTCCGTTCCTGCATTCAAAGCACTTTTAAATTTAACAGCAGTACTATGTAAAATTGAAAAAAGAAGTGAACAGAACAAGATCTATAAATCAAACTAAGACTTTTAGCAGTTGGAATAGCCTTGAAATGTTACTGTTGAAATACCAAGACTCTTAATGTGTTAATTTTATAAGATTACCTTGATGACTCAATGTATTCCTAACATTGTATAACAGTATGCAATGTTGAATTTCTTCCTCTCTGTGTAGATATTATAAATATGTTAAATTAATACAAATTTTCTTTAAAAAAATTGTTGCAGTTATATTAAAACAGTACATGCATTGTTACAACCAAAATGTTATCTTAGGTGATCCCTGCATATTATGATATTCTGCAGCAATTTTAGCAAGTCTCATAGAATTCCAGTGTTATTATCCAGACAGATATTCTTACATTAAGCAGTTATTTCTATAGCATGAGTTCACTATGAACACATTTGATTGACAGCAACAATAAGACAGATATGCTGGGAGTGAGAGGAATCCTTCAATTGTTGTATACCTCCCAACTCCTTAACACAATTAATCTGGGCAAAGTCAAAATTAATGGGAAGACAAAGGCCCAAAAATAGAGACAGCTTTTAAATAATGCTTTTATCAAATTAGAATGTTGCTAGAATAATAGGTTTTGCATTATGAAGGATATGAAGTCTGAAACTTGAGTGCCTGATATTATTTAGTGATTTCAGTCCTCAATGATTTGCCAAATGTTATGAGATTCAGACAAAAAAATATGAAACAAAAATATGGACATGCTGAAAAAAATCAGATATTTGAAATATATAGTTGTATGTTTCTAATAAAGAAAAGAGGAAATGATCATGTAAATATGTCAGGAGAAACAATTGCAAAAAATTGCTCACTGAAACAATGTGACGCTTTATATTTCCTTACGCAGAAAGCATAGTGTCAGCTCTGTAGTGCATTCTCATAGTGAAGACTATAGAATTAATCGTTCTAGAAACAGAATGCAAGACCAAACCAACACCACAAACTGTTGAAAAAACAAAAATGAAGGACAAAAGCACCTAAGACACCAGAAAATCTTCAGCTATTCAGCTCTTTAATGAACAAACCACGGTACCACACTGTAAGGTTAAGCACTTTTCATCTGGTTCAATAACCAAACGTCTTCAGACAAATAAAAGCAGGTTCAAAGTAACTTTTATACTACAATGCACTTTCCTCTCCACCCCCTATTTACTCAATTATTCAATACAAAATCAATTAATCAATCAAATAAACTCAAGTAAATTCTTAAATCTATAAGCCTAAAAATAACCAAAATTCATTCATTTAAAATGGACTGTAATTCCAAGTTGTTACTTAACAAATTCCTATTCTTCTTTATAATTGAAATGATTTGTCCACTTTGGGGACTATATGTTAAAATGAATGACAATGATGACCTATTCACTTTTTGAGTAATATCCATCTTATTACATGGTAAAATTGTACCTTGTAGTAATGGGATGTAAAAACCATTGGACCTATAAAATAATAAAACAGTAAACAATCAATTTTTAGTAATAAAAAGTAAAAAGTGAAGTTTTTTAAAAAGAAAAAGAAAAAGAAAAATGCATACAATTTAAATTCTAAAACCTCCAACTAACAATATTCAACCTTACTATTTATGTTCACACTTAGATGCATTAAAATTATATAAATATGTATATTGTCCTATGTTGTTAATAAATAACAATATAGAACAGGGCACCTTAACATGGCAAAAGATGGCTATATAGATTAACTATCTGTTTAAACTTTTAAGTTTCAGTAAACATTGTATAGAGCAACTATCATTAATAGCAAGGTAATGGCAAGCATCTGAACAAATCTGCCACATCAGTTTCCTTTTTTCTAATAGTAAAGATCTCGGACCACCCCTTACTTCTCCGGCCACATGATCAATTACTTTAAACATAAAACTGTGTGTGTGATTAGTTTTGATGTGGGCAGCTAATGCATTTTCAACCTTACCTTTCCTAAAATAGTAAAGGTGCTCATATACCCGCTCTCGGAATCTACGATCAGTTTTCCCATCCTAGAATGCGGGACATAAATTACATTGAGCAAGGTATCATATGTTGTGATGCAATTGTACTTGCCTGACAAGGTCTTGAAAGTGAGATTAAGTTGGTTAACATCTTACTGGATATTGTTTTAACAAACAACTATTTTATTTTTGATGATCAACTATATTTACAAAAAGTTGGGTGGCAATGGGGTCCCCATGCAGGGCCAGCTTTGCCAACTCAATGATGGCTCTTTGGGAAAGAGAGTATATTCTTACTCAAAGTCACCTAACAGACAAATTTATTCTTTATACACTTTTTCTAAATGCTATTCTTATTTTATATAAGGGGAGTTTGGATGAAGAGGAAATGTTTGTTGAATATTTAAACCAAACTACCATGTTCCTAAGGTTCACATACACATTTAACACAGAAGTTATAGCATATTTGGACATTGAGGTATTTAAAGATCTAACTCAGAAGAGACTAGCAGCCAAGATTCACAGGAAAGACAAATTTTCAAATATGTATTTACACTTCAGTAGTTTCCACCATTTTTATCAAAATAAATCTGTAATAAAAGGACAGTTAGTCCGAGCAGTGAGGATGGTAACTATTGATAGTGAATTTACAGATAGAATGTAATAAGATAGCTGAAGTGTTCCTTGCTAGAGGTTATCCGAGGGAACTTATCAATGAAATGATGGCTGTAGTGACGTATTAAAGGTCCAGTGGTTTTTACATCCCATTACTACAAGGTACAATTTTACCATGTAATAAGATGGATAGTACTCAAAAAGTGAATAGGTCATCATTGTCATTCATTTTAACATATAGTCCCAAAAGTGGACAAATCATTTCAATTATAAAGAAGAATAGGAATTTGTTAAGTAACAACTTGGAATTACGCACCTTGTTGGACTCACATCCCTCGCTTACTTTTAAGAGAGGTATGAACATGAAAAATTTAGCAGAAATGAAACAGCATAATGTTATCAAGAATTCTGGGATGAGTAAATGTGAATCTTGCAATTTTTGTAAACATATGAGTATAGGGTACACATTTAATATTAGGGATTGTAGTTTAAGACCTTGTCAGGCAAGTACAATTGTAACACAACCTATGTAATATACCATGCTCAATTTAATTTATGTCCCACATTCTACGTTGGGAAAACTGATCGTAGATTACGAGAGCGGGTATATGAGCACTTTTACTCTATTAGGAAAGGTAAGTTTGAAAATGCATTAGCTGCCCACATCAAAACTAATCCCACACACAGTTTTATGTTTAAAGTAAATGATCATGTGGCCGGAGAGGTTAGGGGTGGTCCGAGATCTTTGTTATTAGAAAAAAGAGAACTAACAGCAGGCAAAATTGCCTTTCAGTTTATAGCCTGCTACAGAGCACCCTCCCTATTACAGGAACCCCACTTGGCATTCCTGAGAACACTGGAAAATATGAAGGTCTCTCCAAACACTATGTTATTGGGTGACTTCAACTACCCAAGCATTGACTGGGAAAACTACTCAAGCCCAAACACCCTCACCCAACGGTTCCTTGAATTTATAAACTCTAACACAATGGAACAACTGGTCAACACTCCCACAAGAGGGAATAACATATTGGACCTGGTCATCACCAACATGGGGACTCTATGTTCCACACCAGAGGTAAATCCCTCATTGGTAAGATCAGACCATAAACAAATTTCCCTGGACATCCATATCCTGTCCCCACCCCAGCCAAGGAAGTCACTGTAAAGAATTTCTCAAAAGCCAACTTTGCACTTCTCAAGACTGAGGTGGAATCCTTCAAAGCCCCTGGGCCAGAGGATAATACAGCCCAATCCGCAGAATCCTTTACAAATGCATTCTATGAGCACCTGCAGGAATGCATGGATCGTGCTATCCCAAATAAAACCAAGACTCACTCCTCCAAAAACAAGAGACCGGTCTGGTGGACCCCGGCCATAAATAAGCTATACAACAGAAGGAGGAAGCTACTACATGACAGAGCAAAATCCCAAAAAGGGAAGGCATCTCTGATCAGTATTAGCAAGAAACTTCGATCCCTCATAAAATCATCAAAGGCCAGCTTTGAAAGAAAAATTACCCTAGACACTAAAGATAATCACAAGGCCTTCTTTAGTTATGTCAGGAACACGGGCGGAAACTCCCAGATATGTTCTGAATTGTTGCATAACGGTACAAAATATACTGAACCTACAGACATAGCCAAAATCCTGGCACACAGATTCAGCGCAAACTTCTCCTGCCATTCCACCCCAAAGGAGCAAATGCCTATCCCAACTGAATGTAACCTCCCTGACATCACAGATGCACAGGTGAAAGCTGCCCTCTCCAAAGCAAAAAACACAGCATCTATGGGACACGACAGTGTCCCACGCTGAGTCTTACATGAGCTCCAAGAAGAACTGAAGCCTCACATTAAGTCATTGTTCAAACTTAGCCTTACTACAGGATATGTACCCAAAGAATGGCGTACAGCTACAGTGGTCCCACTCCACAATGGTGGCGCCACAATGGACCCCGGAAACTATCGCCCCATAAGCCTGACTAGTCTGGTCTGTAAAGCTATGGAGCGTATTATCATGGAGCTTATAAACAAAGACATTGGGAGCCTCCAGACACTGGACCCTACCCAATTCGGCTTTGTTAAGGGCAGATCTTGCCTCTTAAACCTAGTTGCTTTCTTTGAAACAGTTACCAAAGCCATAGATGAGGGCAAGGTAGTCCAAACAGCCTACCTGGACCTCGCAAAAGCCTTCGACACAATACCCCACTCGGGCATCATAAATAAGCTTACCAGCTTAAATATCAACCCCTATATCACAAGATGGGATGCAAACTGGCTCAGAGATAGAACCCACATGGTCAGAATCGCAGGTGCCATGTCCGAATCCAAACCAGCTGCAAGTGGCATCCCACAGGGCTCAGTTCTGGGACCTCTCTCGTTCGGTATATACTTCTCTGAGGTTCAGGCTAACACAGGGGGATTATGGCTGACAAAGTTCGCAGATGACTGCAAATTGGGGGCCATAATCGAATCTCCAGCTGACACAAGCATCCTCCAAAAGGGTCTCACAGAGATGGATGTTTGGTGCCAGAGCCACGGCCTCAAGCTAAATGCTAAAAAGTGCATAGTCATCCCCTTTGGGAAAAACAAGGTGCCCACAAATTACCACATAGGTGGTAATCCATTAAGTACGGAAGAAGTAATTAGAGATTTGGGGACCAACGTAGATAGTAATCTCTCCTTTGATAATCACGTTGCCAAAGTGGTGAGAAAGACCTTCTATATAGCCCACCTTATCATGAAAGGGTTCACACCTAGATCAAGAGAGGTAATTTTGCCCCTCTACTCATCACTCATCAGGCCCATAATTGAATACAATGCCCCTTTTGGGATGTACCTTACCCGACACCTGCAGCAACTGGAGAGACCCCAAAAGTACCTCACCAAGAGGATCATGGGCTACAAACAGATGTCCTATGCAGCTCGACTAAAGAAACTCCAGCTCTACTCAGTTGCTTACCGCCTACTCAGAGGCGATCTATGCCTGATGTACAAAGCCATGTGAAACCCGGAATTAATGCTCATGCTCCACCTCAAAAAATCCAAGTCCCTTAGAGCTACATGCTCCAGGGACCTAAACCTCAGCACAAAAATAAATAGGACATGCTGGAGGGACAGATTAATTTCCCAGAGGCTCCCCTCACTCTGGAATAGAATCCCAATTCATGTTAGACATAGCCCCTCGCTGACTCTCTTCAAGCGAAATCTGGACGCATGGATGGGAAATTGCAAATACACCCCTGGGATCTCTTCTGTGTCCCTGCTAGACAGAGGCACAGTAAACTAATCTTAATAGGGTACCTTCTGTGACCTACTTTAGAGAGGCACAGTAGGCTAATCTAATAGGGAGGCGGAAGCCAAATACACTCTGGCTAGGCTCATAAATGCCCTAGGGCAGATAGCCTAGTATCTACCTATGAACCTATGAACCTATGATTTGGCAGATTTGTTTAGATGCTTGTCATTACCCTGTTATTAATGATAGTTGCTCTATAAAATGTTTTCTGAAATTTAAAAGTTTAAACAGATAATTAATCTATATAGTCATTGTTTACCATGTTAAGGTGCCCTGTTCTATATTGTTGTTGTTTATTAACAACATAGGACAATATACATATTTATATAATTTTAATACGTCTAAATATGAACATAAATAGTGAATGTAAGGTTGAATGTTGGTAGTTGTAGTTTTTAGAATTTAAATTGTATGCATTTATTTTTTCTTTTTCTTTTTTTTTTTTTAAACTTCACTGTTTACTTTTTATTACTAAAAATTGATTTTTTACTGTTTTATTATTTTATGTTTGTACTTGATATACTGGTGATGATATAGTCCATTTTAAATTAATGAATTTTGGTTATTTTTAGGCTTATAGATTTAAGAATTTACTTGAATTCATTTGATTAATTAATTGATTTTGTACTGAATAATTGAGTAAATAGGGGTGGAGAGGGAAGTGTATTTTATTATAAAAGTTACTTTGTACCTGCTGTTATTTGTCTGAAGAAGTCTGGTTATTGAACCAGATGAAAAGCGCTTAACCTTACAGTGTGGTACTGTGGTTTCTTCATTAAAGAGCTGGATAGCTGAAGATTTCCTGGTGTCTTAGGTGCTTTTGTCCTGCATTTTTGTTTTTTCAACAGTTCTAGAAACAGACCAGAAATGTCTTTGTTAAAAGTTAAACTGAAATTAACATTAACTAAAGATTGTGTCTAAAGATGCAAAATGACCTTTGTTTTTTTTTTTTTTTTTTTTTGAAAAAGTGTTTGCATGCATCATTATGCATACAAACACTTAAACCAAAGGTCATTTCACACCCATGCATAAAAAAAAAATAAACATTGCTTTTGAACACAAGACTAAACATAGTAAGTCATGTTTTATGACATTAATATTCATGGTAGGGCAGGAGCAGTTATTTCATTCTTGGTGGGCTCCAGCTCGAATAATGCTGGATTAGTGTAGGTAAGAAATTGTTAATTAGTGATATAATTGCTTCCTGTAGCCTCCCCCTTGCTTTGAAATCACCATCCACCACTGCTACATACAGTGTTAACATGAAAATGGTTTCTTAATTTATCATGCTGGGTGTAGCAGTAGCTATCCTGTTTCAGTCCTACACCACTCTCTCTCTCTGTAGCAGTGTTATACAACACAGCTCGACCAATTCAGTAGACAGTTCATCAGTCGTACTCACACTGATGTAGTATCTGGAGCTATCACTGTAGCTGACAACTGATTCTGTGATTTCAGTACAGTATGAGATGGTTCTCTATTGCATTCATTCCTCAGACTCTCTGGCATAAAAACATCCTCTGGTCATTACAACTCATTAAAAATGTCTGTATAGAGGCATATCATCCTCTTGTATCACTTAAGGTCTGTAATTTGGGTGTTGTCCTATCATAACTGTTTATATCTGTAACTTTTGACCAAAACTCTGATACAGCATCATTCTGACCATTTGGCCTTAATTTAATAATGACAAATTCTTTGCAACTTTGTCATTTTTTTATATATTTCAGCTGTTATTTCTCTACAAGTTTTGATCCTGACATTCTGCTTTCTGGTGCCAGCATTTAAAATTATGCAGGAAGCTTTAGTCCAAGCCTTCTATCTCTATCAACTGCTCTTCTTTCAGCTTTTCCCAGTTAGGGGTCACCACAGCGGAACTCCCGTCCGCTAATGATTGGCAGTAGATTTTTTATGGTGCTGAGGTGCCAGCCTGACGCCCAACTTTTGACGAAGGCACGCCCATTCGCACATATCTTTTGAATGACACTTGACCACGGGGAGTCCATGCAGACTCCACACAAAAGGCGCTTCAGCCGAGAATCGAACGGGAGAACCTCTTGCTGTGAGGTGACAATGCTACCGCTGCACCACCGCGGCTTCTATCTCTATCAACTAAGCATTATTGGACTATATAAATATATCACTACAGGCTGCAGGAGTTTCATCATCTTAGTAATATCTCTATCAACTAAGATGATGAAACTCCTGCAACCTGTAGTGATATATTTCTATAGTCCAATAATGCTAAATAATAGTCAATTTATTTCAGAACAAAATTTGAATCATATATTCATCCTTCTCTATAGATTGATGCAATATGCCCAAGTTCTCAAGCTTTAGAAAAACATTTTGAACTCCAGGCATGTAAACTGTGGATCATTGACTAACATGCCTTATTGAAGTATGTCTGTGAATAGTCATTTGAGTATATTAATCACTGACATAGAAGGAATATATTTAAGATGAATAAACTTTGGCCATTTAAAGTCATAATCAACATAAAGTATAAAATTAAGGTTACTATGTTGTAACATATCAGATACTACACAGACAGGGACTAAAGGTGGAGGTGTATTGATTTACATCAAAAACAAACATACCCCAAGGCTGGTCAAAGAGGACAATGCACTTGACCTTCTCCATGTTCAAATCACCATAGGCAAAATCCAATACCACTTCCTTGCAAGATATAGGTCCCCCTCTATGACCCAGGAAACCTATACCATGTATTTAAACTTATTGTAAACACTCACCATCCAATCCAATACCATATTTATGGAACTTTAATTACCCCAATATTAACTAGGTATAATGTACAACACCAAACATACAGGCAGAGAGATTCCTGGATTTTTTAAACATAAAGTTCCTGGACCAGATTGCCAATACACCAACAAAGAGTGCAACCATACTGGATCTGGCCCTCACTAATATGGGAAAGGGCTGCACACCCCCTAGTATAATGTCTTCTCTTAAATGGTCAGACCACAAAATGGTCTCTTTTGAAGTAGAATAAAGCCTGGAACCCCAGCTAACCCTGGAATTTCCAGGAACTACTCTAAGGCCAACTTTCTGCTATTAAGTGATAACCTGGCAAAATTTCAAGTCCCCATAAACCCTGAGAACATTGCTGCTTACGCAGAACTGTTCACAGAAACTGTATACAAGCATGTTAATAGCTGCATAGAGGCAGCTGTATCCATCAGGAAGAAGTACAGAACTAACTCAAAAAACAAGACACCCTGGTGGAATCACACCATCAATAGGCTGTATAACAGTAGGAAGAAAATCATAGCAAAAATTAAGAGATGCAGCACACATCAGGATAAAAGCACTCTCATCCAACTAAACAAACAACTCAGAGGACTAATAAAGTCTACCAAAGCCAAATATGATGTAAATCTGGCCTCATGAGCCAAGGACAACCACAAGGCATTCTCTAGCTATGTTGGCAACCTCAAAGGCAATACACAATTGTGTGCAAAGCTCATTGTAAATGGAGCCACATATACTGATCTAGAAGATATAGCAAACCTACTGGCTGACAAATTCAGCTCCAACTTTCTCCCTTTCTCCCATCAACCTTCACTCAGGAAATACCATCAAATATAACTCCCCCATCTATCATTAGGGAACAGGTCCTTAATGCTGTCTCCAAGGCAAAAACACTGCATCAATTGGCCCAGACAATATCCCACGATGCCTTCTAAATGCATGAAACATGATCTATCAGGCACTTTGGAATTGCTATTTAACTGTAGCCTTCAAACAGGCTTCATACCTCATGAATGAAGAACAGCATCAGTCATCCCTCTGCACAAAGGTGGGCCATCTACAGACACTGAAAACTACAGGCCCATAAGTCTCACTAGTCTAATAGTCAAAGCCATGGAAAGAATTATCATGGAAATGATTGATGATGACATAGGAAATCTCCAGAAAGTGGATCCATCCCAATTTGGTTTCATCAAGGGCAGGTCATGCCTAGTCAACCTGGTGGACTTCTTTGAGAAGGTCATCAAAGCAAACAGTGAGGGTAAAATGGTTCACACTGCCTACCTTGACCTGGTGAAAGCATTTGACACAATCCCGGGCTCAGGCATTGTTGACAAACTTAGGAGGTTAGGTACAAACATTTATGTCCCTGGTGAATAGCAAACTGGCTAACAGACAGGACCCAGGAAGTTAGAACTATGGAGTCCACCCCTACAAAGAGGCCAGTCACAAGAGGAGTTCCTCAGGGATCAGTCCTGGGAACGCTAGTTTTTAGCATTTACTTCTCTGAAGTCAAAGCCAACATCAGTGGGCTCTGGCTGACTAATTCTGTAAATGACTGCAAATTAGGAGCTGTCATTGAATTGCCCACTGACACAGTTGTTCTCCAGGAAGGACTGACACAGACAAACAACTGGTGCTAGGGCTGTGGACTAAAACTAAATTCCAAGAAATGCATAATAGTATCCTCTGGGAAGTCATCCACACTTGGTAACCATCATATTGACAACACTACTCTAAGAGCTGACCCATTAATCAGAGACTTGGGGGGGCACACATAGACAGTAATCTACCCTTTGACCATCATATGTCTACAGTAGTGAGGAAATCATTCTATGTTGTGCGACTTATAAACAAAGGTATGGCATCTAGGTCCAAAGAAGTCATTGTTCCACTGTATTCAGCATTCATCAGACCTATCATTGAGTACAATGCCCCATTTGGTATGTTCCCAAATAGCATATACAACAACTGGAACATCCACAGAGGTTCCTCACTAAAGGAATACAGGGCATAAGTGACATGTCCTATGCAGACTGACTCAAGGCCTATCCCTGTATTCTGTCTCCTACAGACTTTTAAGGGGAGATCTATGCCTGGCATACAAGGCATTGTCAAACCCCACTCTGATGGACCTACTGCATATCTGCAAAAGGAACAGCATCAGAATTACCCCTTCTAAAGACTTCAACCTTGCTTGTGATATAAATACAACCTGCTGGAGAGACAGGTATGAATCCCAGAGACTATCCCTCTCTAGAACAGGCTTCCCATTCATGTGAAGCAGAGTTACTCCTTAACCAAATTCAAGTGTAACTTGAACAATTGGATTCATTCCTGGTTTGGTACCTATGTTTCTAATGGACACAGGCAGCCTGTAAATGGTTCATCTTCCAGGCCCCTGTTTGTACATGTTTCACTTCCCAAGCCCCAGCTTACACTTATCAAAGTACCAGAGCTTGTCAGAGATTTGGGATGCATGGCTAGGCTTAAAAAGGCCATTGTGGTCGTTAACCTAGTACACAGCTATGAACCTATAACTTATGAACCTTGGCTGTGCTGGAATTTGTATGTGGTATCAGTTCTTCTTTCTGGTTTGCATAACAGCTCCTTGTTTTGCACCATATGAAGAACATTACTGTAAGAAAAAAAGAGGAGGAAGACAGATGTTGACTACATGACTCAAGCTGTGGATTTATAATGCCAGCTGGATGAGAATTTAATACACAATGAAAACAGTAGGATTAATAAGACTAATAGTGATGAAGATCTATCTTTTGTAACAATTGATACAGCAGATATTACTGTATTAGAAGCTGAAGATTATTCAGAGCTGGCCAGCAAATATATTCTTGTAATTGGAGATTCAGTTATTAAAGGAAGTGATACATACATTTGCACAGATGGTAATGAACATCAAGTAGTGTTATACTTGCCAGGAGTGAAAATAGAAGATGCGCGTCAAGCCTTGGAATGCCTTATTGTAAGGAAGTATGGATCTGTTTTTATTCATATTGGTACAAATGATGTCATCTGCAACAATTTTCTGACTGTTAGTAGGGAACTGACAGCCCTCTTAGATAGTATTGCTTGTACTGTTGTTAGGAAGTATTTTTCACAAATCACCTATAGAAAGGATAGTCAGGTCACTGTGAATGAAAAGAATGTTTGGGTAAATACCTACATGGAAAAAATGTCCTGTTTTAAAAAATGAAAATGTGTAGAGCATCCAAGCCTTGTTTTGGGCATACGTGTTCAGACAGGATGGTGTGCATTTGTCTAGATCAGGGAAGAGAATTTTTGCAGCAGATATTATAGCAATAACCCATGCCTGGGTGTGGGTAATGCTGGATTTACCCATGGTTGGTGTGGTTTGGTCATGAGGGTGAAGCCCGAGTGGCCAAACAAAGACAACCATGAGTAAATCCAGCATTACCCACACCCAGAAGTGGGTTATTGCTATTACAATGACATTATTTAAGAAAAAAAATACTTACTTTTCTTAAATAATGGCATTGTATAATGCCTCCTTGCTGCCCTTTCGCAGCTGTCTGGTATTCTGCAGCAGTTCTGATGTACTGCGCATGCATATGCTTATGCAGTACATCAGAGCTGTGGATGGAAGCAATGGAGAAAGCAAGATCTCCATTGCATTTACAAACTGTCCCACTATGTTAAAGGAGTTTAACATAGCGAGACAGCTTTAAAAAAAGCAACGGAGAATCTCTGTTACTTTTTTTTAAAGCCGTCTCGCTACGTTAAACTCCTTTAACATAGCGAGACAGTGTCTAAACAGCAACGGAGATCTTGTGTTCTCCGTTGCTGTAAAAAAGACTTGTAATAATGGAAAATGTCCGGGCGACCGGACATTTTTCCATTAGTATAAGTCTGATTTACAATATGCACGCTGACCGATCAGCACACACGTTTTGGAATATTAATGGGGGGGTCGTTGTATAATTTGCAATATTTGACAAACACTAGGCATGATTTTTGCCATGTTAAAAATTTAACAGCCCACAGATAGCAACATTTGATGCCTCTCTGATGGTTGTTAATGCTAGGAGCATTAATAATAAAGTTTTTTTATTGGAAAATGTGCTATGTTCTCACAAGATTGATGTTGTTTTGTTTGTGAAACATGTTTAAAGAACAATGACTGGAAACCAGTTCTGTCAGGATATAAATGTTTTTACTGTAACAGACATTCTAATAAAAAATCAGGTGGTTGTGTTATGATAGGGACTAAAGATAACTATGAGACCTGTTATTATTACATGTTCAGTGATAAGACCAGCACTATAGACTGTGTAACTGTGACAATAAAGACAACCTTGGAACATATAACAATTGTTGGAGTGTATAGACCACCAAAAGTCAAATGCAGATGACCTAGAAGAATTCATACATTTCTTACATGAAACACAGGAAGGAAGAATAATATTAGCTGGGGACTTAAATGTACCAGAAACAGACTGGAATAATATTGATTCTACAACATTAGTAAGGAAATTATTCACAGCGTATATTCAGGAACAACAATTGCTTCAGATTTTCAAAAAAAACTACCTGGGGATGGAACATACTAGACATTGTCTGTGTTCCCAAAGAAATTACCGTAACTTCAAGTCAAGTTTTACCACCATTGATGTGCAGTGATCATGGGGTTATAAAGGTTAATTTGTTGCTAGATAATTCTGCCAAACTGAAATCTAAGCCAATGCACAGAAGGTTAATTACAGATTATATGGAAGCAAATAGCTACTATATAAAACTAACTGGAGTGAGGTGTTCAGTGGATAAACTGCAGATGGAATGTAGAAAGTTTTGAAAGAGAATTTGCTTGAGTGCAAAAAAAAAAAAATGTTTAACATCAGGATCAAGACATACCACATCAGGCGGATATATTTCCATAAGAACACGATATCTGATTAAGGCGAGAGACAAAAATATAAGAAATGGAAGAGAGGTCGAACTACAACTTTGAAAACTGAAATAAACATGCTGGACAAACAGATTAAGCATAGTGTGAAACAAGATCAAGAAAAATTTGAAGAAAATTTATATAAAGATATTGAGCATAATAGGAAACCTTTTTATGCATACATAAAATGTGGAAGGAGTAAAGACACACAAATTGACAAACTGTGTGCAAATTCTAAAATTTATTCTCAGACACAACAGATTATAAATATATTTACAAAATCTTATGTAAAACAGTTTGGCTCCACAAAAGGAGTGATAAGTTGTCCTAGTGACATGCAGGTAACTCCAGATACTGGAATCAATATATTGAAAAAGAACTGCGCAAACTGGATCCAAACAAAGCACAGGGAGGAGATTGAATTAATAACAATGACCTGAGAACATTTCAGCAAGAACTTGCAATACCATTATATCTATTATTTACTAGGTCAGATAAATATGGGAAGATTCCTCAAGACTGGAGACGTGCTTATTAAACCTGTTTTTAAGGGAAAAGGAAGTAGGACAAACCCAGAGTCATATATACCCTTAAATCTACTTTCATGTTGTGGAAAAATAATGGAGAAGGTAGTATTGGATAAGTTATTGTCAGAACTGGATAGGTTGGGACTTGAAACCATAAATCAGCATGCATATGTTGAAAACAGATCTATTACCACCTGTAACATGATGTTGTATAACAATGTAATAATAGCTATGAATGAAAAATTGTTCTGTGATGTAATTTATATAGATTTAACTTCAGCATTCAACAGGGTCATACACATAACACTGATCAATAAATTTCTACAACTAGGTATTGATGTACTATTGATAAGATGGATAGCTGCATGGCTTACAAATAAGACATGCCAAGTATCATATAGCAACTGAAGAGGCAAAATCCCTGGTTACAGTCAGGGTGTCCCACAGAGGTTTGTCCTAGGCCCTTACTTGTTTAGATTGTATCTTTCAGACCTTACTTTTTCATCTGAGGTGTTCTACAGTCTATATGCAGATGATCTGAAATTGGGTAAACTGATTACATGTGTTACGGATAAGATATGTCTGTAAAATAACTTGACTAAATTAACAATTTGGGCACAGGAGAATAATATGCTGATAAATACATCAAAAACTAAGCATATAAGATTTGGGAGACATAAACTGAAAGGTGAATATTTAATACAGCACACAGTGATTGAAACTGTAGACTCATTTAAGGACAAGGGTATATGGGTAGATTCAGCTATGAGTTTTTCTAATCATATAATCAATTGGTTAATAATAGTTATAGAACTATATGTTGTATAAAAAGATTTATAAAGTCTAGGAAATCAAAAATACTGAAGTCATTGTTTGTTAGTTTCATTAGACCCAAATCTGAGTATGGAATAACAATATGGAAACCCTATAAGAAAACAAGCATGAGTAAACTGGAAAGAGTGCAACGGAAATATACCAAGGGCATCCATGGATGTGAAAATTTAAGTGATTATGAAAGACTAAAATATCTGAACTTGTACGGTGTCTCTTACAGATATCTAAGAGGAGATCTTATTCAAGTATATAGGGCATTTAGTGGCAAGTACCTCTGGGAATGTTTGGGGTTATCAAAAAGTACTAGAGAATCATCAGACAACCTATGTAGAAGATTCTATAGGAATGAGAAGTGTACTAATTGGTTCTCTGACAGATTAGCTGATGCATGGAACAGACTACCAAATTACATTAAAGCAAGTACTAGTTTAGATATATTTAAGAACGCTCTGGATACTTATTATGGGAACAAGTGTTTTGGTATATTGGGAAGCTAGAAGGGCATTAATGCCCGTGCTTTAAATATTTGTAAGTATGCATATGTATGTATGTATTTATTTTATTTGTATTTTCTTATTTAGCCAATACAGATATCTCTAGCTCTTTCTTTACAAATGGACATTCCTAGATGTAATTTGTGTACCTTTAGCAGCATTTTATTTCTTAGCTGATATGGACTGGTTACTTAGTTGCTTTTAATATAGGACGATACATTTGCAGTGGTACTCAAAAGCTCTGCCATGCCTGTTCAACATATCAAAACCTGCAAACATGCTAGTATAATTTTTGTCACTTACGTGAGGAATAATTCTGTGATAATATCTAAGAGAGGTTGTGTCTTTAATACGTGAATGCACTGCATGCTTTCTGCTGCTAACCTGCCTTTGGGAAATTAATTAGTATTACCTCACAGCAAACCTTCTCTTCTAGGTTCAATCTGTTAACACAGGAATATACAACATATACAGACAGAGTCATACCATAAAACTGATATCTACTTTGCACCAAAGTTTGCATGTTTTACAGTGTAGTATAAGCTTGGAAAGTACACAGTATTATTTGGACTGCATGCAAAAGTAATGAATAATAACTCACTTGTGTACTAAGTATTAGTTGTCCATTTATTTGTAGTGCTTTCTTTCCATATTTCTGTCCTTCATTCTATCTTTCTAAGTTACACTACAACTCAGTTGTCAGTCCTACAAAACAACTATAGCCTTCATTGCTAGATGATTGTGGCAAATCCCCATGCAAACTGTCATACTCAGGGTAATGAAAGAGAAAAGTTCTACTCAGGGACTGAGGTTCCTTGCATATACACTAAGCATATATAACAGGTGCAGTATATTTGACAATATTTTATAGCATTGTTGTATGTATTCACAGAATTAAAGAATCCAATAGTATCTGAATTACTACAGGCTATGCAGATAATCTGTATTAAAGTAGGTGGACATGAATTTCCATTTTGCAAAAAACTGAACTATTTATGAATATCAGGCTTGAAAAATACTATCCGTGGTGTTACAGCGGTAGCAGTGTTACCTCACAGCAAGAGGTTCTCCTGTTTGATTCTAGGGTGGAGTGCTTTCTGTGTAGAGTCTGCATGTCCTCCCCGTGGTCCGGTGACCTCCAAAAGACATGTGTGAATGGGCGTGCCTTCGCTGAAGGTTGGGTTTTGGGCTGGCAACTTGGCACCATAAAAAATCAACTGCCAATCATTAGTGGACCAGAGTTCTGCTGTGGCGACCTATAACCGGGAAAAGCCGAAAAGACAAACAAGGCTTGAAAAATACTCATTGCAGTAATTTGGAAACTTTTTGGGAGTGGTCTTAATCAGCAAGGGCAAACTTGTCTAAGCTCACTGTTTTCCCACAAGCTGTGTGACACTGGTGCATGTCTGCATTAGTTCAGGAGCATGAAGTTTAATCTCCTGACAGAAGAAGTCAGAGGTCTACAAGATGGCTACAGCAACTGTAAACCTATATATGTGTCATGCACAGGCTACGTGTCAGTGTGCTTATGTAGCATGTCATGGGGAATGTTATCACTCACTGCAGAGCTGCATTACATGACGTGAATAACACTTGGATGAGGACCCCGATGCCACTGTCTGATGAACATGCAGAGGGATTGTTAGGGATAATCAATTCAACATCAAATGGGTAGATTCAGTGTGATGTACCGATGAAGTGTATCAGATTATACTTCAACTGAGAAATGATTTTAGTTTGTGATGTGCTGTAACTATACCTTTTCCTGTCTAGATTCCTCAGCTGATGGGATGTGTCTTGTTTGACTTATTAGCTGTTGCTTCAATATTTGTGAAGCACTGCTTATGATTTCATGCCACGGACATAAAGTTGTGTGGGCAGTATAGTATACCAGGAAGATTATACTTTAGAGTTTTAGTGGCATCACCTCCTATGCTTCCAAGTAAATGAAAGACAAAAAGAACCTTTGTTCTGAACTAGCATTAATTATATATGCTACATTACAAAATATAACAGAGTACTTGCTTTCTGTTTTTTGGCTGACAACTTAACATACATAATTTACTTGTATATAAATAATGTTACAAAACATAGCACATTATTTACTTCCTCTTTTCTAATGATAATTTGATATGCACAGTCCATTTGTCCAGCATAGCATATTATATTACATCCCCACATAGTCTGTTAACAAAGATGATGACCAGACCAGATAGGTTTATTTACATGAATTAAATATTTTATTTTGTGACTCAGACGTTTTTGAAGGTAAATCATTGTAGACAGAGAAATAGTTATTGCCTGAATGCAATATTTACTTGCCCCTACAAAGGATGCCTTAACAACAGGTCTTCAGCCCCCAATTAAGGATATTTAAGACTGTGTTATACCTTAGGTTGAAACTTGGTATTAATGCCAGAGACCACATGGGATGGCAGAACTCTTTGAACTCAAGGCCTTAGCTTTCCAGATGCAAATCATACGAAATGATGATGGATGGAGAGGAAGTATTGCCTGGTAAAATAGATGGGCAGCATTGGTGTTCATACAGAATGTCTCAACAATTAAACTTAGCTAAAGTACCATTAATATTATGTATATTACAGTAAACTTTTTGCCATACAGTATAAGAATAGATCAATATTTCCTTTGATGTAAAAATTCAATGAGATAATCAGGATGGTAGGCAGATGCTGCATCACTACTGACCAGATGTGACTATAAACACATTGTCTGAAACACATTAGTAACAGCAGTATGCAGACCTATAGCCAAGATTTATTCAGCATGTGAGTTACCGTAAATATATTACCAGAGGGGCATGGGAAAACAAAACTGTATCAGGTCAAATGCATACCAACGCAATATAAGCACTAAAGGCCTAAGATCTGATTATTAAGCATGTTGATAAGATTAACCACTGTAAGGAGAGCAAAGTACAGTAAAAGTATACAACATTCATTTAGTCTCTGATTATCTGTTTTAATCCAATTCAAAAATTTGGGGGACTGGAAATCTAACCTTACAATCAAGGTTGTGAAAGGCCTCAAAATCCATCCCTGCAGTCATTGAATGACACAGAGGGACTTATTCTTAATGAAGCAATAGCCCACCACAGGATACACATATACACTCTTACAGAGCATACCCATCCATTTAGAGGAATGACAACTCACCTAGAGCACCACTTTGGGATAATGAACTGTATGTACTATCAGATATACATACAGTGGATATAAAAAGTGTACACATCCCTGTTAAAATGCCAGGTTTTTGTGATGCAAAAAAATGAGACCACAATAAATCATTTCAAAACTTTTCCCACCTTTAATGTGACCTATCACCTGTACAATTGAATTGAAAAACAAACAAATCTGTTAGGGGAAAAAATATAAAAAATAAAAAAATGTACAATAAGCTGGTTGCATAAGTGTGCACACCTTAAACTAATACTTTGTTGAATAACCTTTTGATTTAATTACAGCATTCAGTCTTCTTGGGTACACGCCTGCCATCAATTAAAGAGACTCTGATTAACCCCAAATAAAGTTCAGCTGTTTTAGTAGGGTTTTCCTGATATTTATTCAATTGCCTGCTACAGCAAAAGCCATGGTTTGCAGAGAGCTTACAAAGCAAGAAATGGATCTCATTGTTGAAAGGTATCAGTCAGGAGAAGGGTACAAAAAATGTCCACGGCATTGGATATACCATGGAACACAGTGAAGACAGTCATCAAAAAGTGGAGAAAATATGGGACAACAGTGACTTTGCAAAGAACTGGACATCCTTCCAAAATTGATGAAAAGACAAGATAAAACTGGTCAGCAAGGCTGCCAAGAGACCTACAGCAACACTGAAGGAGCTGCAGGAATTTCTGGCAAGTACTGGTTGTGTACTACATGTGTCAACAATCTCCCATATTCTCCATGTGTCTGGGCTATGGGGTAGGGTTGCAAGTCAGAAGCCTTTTCTTACACAGAAAAACATCCAGGCCTGGCTAGAATTTGCAAAACAATACATCAAGTCTCCCAAAAGCATGTGGGAAAATGTACTATGGTCTGATAAGACCAAGGTTGACCTTTTGGGCCACAAATCCAAAAGGTACGTTTGTCGCAAAAAACACTTTACATCACCAAAAGAATACCATCCCCATGGTGAAGCATGGTGGTGGCAGTATCATGATTGGTTCATAGGTGTGTACTAAGCTAATGGCCCTGGACCCTTTACAAGCCTAGCCCATAGGATTACCCTGGCATTGTGCCACCGACCTTAGTTCCTAGTGCCTCTGTAAATTAAAGCCACTGGAGTGATCCCTGGGGTGAATTTTCTATTTCCCATCCACTCATCAAGATTTCTCTTGAAGAGGACCAGTGAGGAGCTCTGCTTGACATTTATGGGAAGTCTATTCCATAGCATGGGCAGCCTCTGGGTTATGAACCTGCCCCTCCAGCATGTTCTGTTGAGTGTGGTAATGAGGTTGAGGTCACTGGAGCGTGTGGTGCAGAGGGATTGGGATTTCTTCAGATGTAGCATTTCTAACAGAGCTGGGTCAGATATGGCTTTGTAAGTCAAGCAGAGATTGCCTCTAAGTAGGCGATATGAGACAGAGAATAGTTAGAGTTTTTTTAGTCTGTCCATATAGGGCAAATGTTTAAGGCCTATGATCCTCTTTGTGAGGTACATTTGTGACCTCTCCAGTTGTTGCAAGTGTTTAGTGAGGAACATGCCAAATGGGGCATTGTACTCGATGAATGGCCTAATCTCTTCCTGGATGCAAAACCCTTAGTAATGAGATGTGCCACATAGAAAGACTTTCTGACCACAGTGGCAATATGGTAGTCAAAAGAGATGTTACTGTCAACCTGTGTTCCCAGATCTCTTATAACGCCTTCTGTGTTCAGTGGGCTACCGTCGATGTGGTAATTCATGGGAACCAGGTTTTTCCCAAAGGGGATAACGACACACTTTTTGGCATTGAGCTTAAGGCCATGGTTCTGACACCAGTCATTAGTCTCAGTGAGGCCTTTTTGTAGGATGTCAACATCACTTGGAGAGTTAATAATAGCTCCCAACTTGCAATCATCTGCCAGAGTCCCTTCGTGTTGGCCTGGACTTCAGAGAAGTAGATACTAAACAGGAGAGGACCCAGGACCAAACCCTGTGGGACTCCACTCGTAACTGGTTGGCAGTCTGACTTCAGCTATTTTTACACATTGGGTTCTAACTGTGAGCCAGTTTGCTACCCACCTAGTGATATAGGGGTTGATGCCTAATTTAGTGAGTTTTTCTATGATTCCTGAGTGGGTAATGGTATCAAAGGCCTTGGCCAGCTCAAGGTAGGCTGTATGACCCACCTTGCCTTCAGCCACAGCTCTGGTGACTGACTCAAAGAAGTTGATAAAGTTGAGCAGGCATGGTCTACCCTTCACAAAACCAAACTGTGTGGGATCCAGAGTTTGGAGATTCCCTATATCCTTGCTTATTAGGTCCGTGATGATGCATTCTATAGCTTTGCATATCAGAGTTGTCAGGCTAATGGGGCGATAGTTCCCAAGGTCTGTAGTCGTTCCTCCTTTGTGGAGAGGGATGACTGTAGCAGTGCACCATTTGGTAGGGGCAAAGCCTGAGGTGAGGCTGTGATTGAACAGGGCACACAGATGAGGTGCCAGTTCACTCTGTAGTTCATGTAGAACACAGCCAGGGATATTGTCAGGTCCAGTAGAAGCTGTATTCTTAGCCTTGGACAGTGCTGTTTTAACCTGTGCAACAGCAATACTGGGTGCCTTGCAATCTACTGGTAGTGTGACTGGTCCCTTAGGAGGGGAGACAGGGGTAAAGTTGGCACTGAATCTGTTGGCCAGTATATTGGCAATATCTGTTGTCTCGGTATAGGAGGTACCATTTTGCAGTAACTCAGAGCAAATCTAGGTATTGCCATGGAGATTCTTTGCATAGCTATAGAAGACTCTGTGGTTATATTTACTATCTGCTGCAATTCTGTTTTCATAGCTAGCTTTAGAGGATTTTATGAGGGATCTCAACTTTTTGTTGAGGTTTATAAGGAAGATTTTCCAGTCTTGGGACATCATCTTATTCTGCATCAGTTTCCTCCTTCTCTTGCAGAGCTTGTTTATGGCAGGTGACCACCAGATTGGCTTTAGTTTTTTGGAGGAGAGTGTCTTGGTTCTATTGGGTATGGTAAGATCTATGCATTTGTGTACATGTTCGTACAGTGCATTGGTGTATGATTTGGCAGTCATGTAACTGATCTTCATTTGCATGGGTGTGGTGAAGTTAGCCACCTCTGTTTTTAGGAGCCCAAAGTTAGCTTTGGAGAAGTTTTTCATGGTGGCTAAATTTGTGGGGGTGGGGGGTGGGGTGAGAGGGATGTGGATTTCCAAGGTGATTAGTTTGTGATTGAATCTAACCAAGGAGGAGTTGACTATTAGTGTAGAGCAATGTTCGCCCATATTAGTAATGACCAGGTCAAGGATATTGCTACCTCTAGTGGGAGTAAGAACGAGCTGGTCCAGGGCATTGGAATTAATGAATTCAGGAAACATTGGGCAAGTGTATTGGTACACGAGTAGTTTTCCTAGTTAATGGTGGGGAAGTTGAAGTCACCCAGTATGAGAGTATTAGCCTAGACCTTAATATTCTCCAGGGTGCTTAGGAACATGGAGTATGAGTCTTGGGACACGGTTGGGGACCTATAGCAGGCTACGACCTGAATTGCTATCTTACCCAATGTTAGTTGCACCTGAAGTATCTCAGATGCATTATGTTGGGCTACCAGTCTGGAGGTGTGAGCATCCTTTATGAATATGGAAACACCACTGCCTTTGGAGCTTTGGTCCAAATACTGGGGCCAAAAGGTGTGGAATAAGTTATAGCCTGGTAGTGCAGGGGTGCTTTCTGCTGCCTTGAACCAGGACTCTGTTATGACACAAATGTTGATGTTCTCCATTTTAAGGAGTGCTTAGGGTGAATGCATTTTGAAATTTAGACTTCTAGCATTGAGCAGCATGACCCTCAGATTGCATTTGTTTCTAGCTGTTATGGTGGTAATTTGGTCTTTGGAACATCTTCTAAACAAGGAACTATAGGGGTGGCAAGAGCCTTGGCCAGTATCCAGAAGCCCTGGGGTGACAGATGCAGGCCATCTCTGGAAAAGCATCAAGGTCTGTCAGTCATGTCATCCCAGGCAGAAAGATACTGGATCCCCTTAGAATGACACTAAAAACTTAGTCAATTGTTGAAATCAATCATTTTCTGCTTGTACTGTGGTATCATCCTGGGTGATGGTAAGATGCTGCTCAGGGCTAGGGTCATACCTGCCTGGGCTACATAATCTGAGAGCTTCTCCATGTTTCTTTTCATGTAGTCCAGGGAGGTACAGCTCAGGTCATTTATACCCACATGTACAATGACAGAGTCATATTTGTACCTGTTGTTGAGGGACCTGAGTGCATGTGTTATGTGGTGGATCCTAGTGCCTGACAGGCAGCTGACTGTTACTTTCTCCTTATTCATCCTAGTGAGTGGGATATCAGTATGCCTCACTATCAAGTCACCTATGACGAGTGTGTTGGGCATGCTGTTTTGCCTTGGTGGCTTTGGTTGAGTGGCAGACTATTTAGGAGAGTTAAGTGTCTCGTGATTAGTGTTGTGGTGGTTGAGTGCATTTCTGCTTTGGAGTTCTCTTCTGTTTGGGTAGAGTTTTACTGAGAACCTCCACAACAGTGGGTGTGCGGTTTGTGTTTTTATGTAAAGGTAGTGCTGGTGTGTGTTCTAGAGGGCTATGTGTCCCATGTGGTGTGGTGCAAGTGTTGACCTTCTCCTCTTGACCAACTATTCTGGTCTCGGCTGGAGAGTGTGTGGCTTCCAATTTGGATATATAAATGTATCTCTTGCAAGTCTGAGTGTTGGGAGGTAGGAGGAGGGGGTTGTCAGTGTACATGAGGCAGTTGCTACATTGCCTCAGGATGTCCAAGTTCACCAGGTTAATAGGAGGAAGAACAGGAACTAGCCTTTAGACATGCCTGGAGGGGTGGGCATTAATAAGTACTAGAGTTGTTTCCTTGTAGAATGTTTAGTGCTGGTAGCACTTTTGTGTGTTACAATACTTGCTACAAGAAGTCTGGTAAAGTGCTAGATTAATAAGCTAATAAAAGTGCAGGAGAGGAGAGAACTAGCAGATCTAAGGGAAAAATTGAAGAGCAGACTTTGACACTGCTCAGTAGCTTACAAACAGTCCTGGATATAGCAAATCTGTATCTGGACTAGACTAGTTACAAGAAAGGTGTGAAACACACACAAATGTGGGGTTTTAAACCAGAAAGTTGAAAGAAAAGGAAAAACTGCCCAAATGGCCAATATACTACAATTTCTGGGCCAGAAACCACTCCACTTGTGGTAGATATGCTATCTAGTGCTTACCACTCCCACTGATAAGCTAGAAGGCTCCCCTCCAACACAGAAAGGCTTTGGTGCCAGAAGCTTACAAACAGTCCTGGATACAGCAAATCTGTATCTGGACTAGACTAGTTACAGGAAAGGCAGGAAACAAGCTTAGAATTTTTTTAGTAAAGTGGAAAGGGAGGAAGGAGGAGCAGAAGATAACTCAAGGTTAAGAAACTAAGTGGGTTTGCCTTCTCAAATGTTCTCTCTGTATTAGATAGAATGAGCTAATGACACTTGACTGGGATGAGTGTCCCAGTTCAAATTTACAGTAGGGGCAGGCAACTGCAAAGCCACCAAGTATAAGAACAGGATACAAACTGGGGTTGCTTTTCTTCAGCTGGAACTGGGGCTTTAGTCAAGGTAGAGGGAATTATTCACAGTTCTAAATACCAGTCACTTTTGCCCAAAACCTTCAGGCATCTGCTAGAGAGCTGAAGATGAAGAGAAACTTTACCTTTCAGCTTGGCAATGACCCCAAGCATACATCCAAATCAACAAAAGAATTGCATCACTAGAAGAAAATTAAAGTTTTGAAATGGCTCAGCCAGAGACCAGACCTAAATCCAATAGAAACTCTGTGGGGTGATCTGAAGAGGGCTGTGCACAAGAGATGCCCTTGCAATCTGACAGCTGTGGAGTGCTTTTGCAAGGAAGAGTGGACAAATATTGCCATGTCAAGATGTGCCATGCTGATAGACTCCTGCTCAAGAAAACTGAATGTTGTAATTAAATCAAAAGGTGCTTCATCAAAGTATTACTTTAAGGATGTGCACACTTATGCAACCAGATTATTGTACATTTTTTGTTTTATATTTTTTCCCCTAACAAATTTGTTTGTTTTTCAATTGAATTGTACAGGTTATAGGTCACATTAAAGGTAGGAAAAGTTTTGAAATGATTTATTGTGGTCTCATTTTTTTATATCACAAAAACTTGGCATTTTAACAGAGGTGTGTAAACTTTTCATATCCACTGTAAGTATAGCATGTAACCGAGTACAGTTACATGTGCAGATTATTTCCAATACAGGATAAAGAGACTAATGTGTGTGTGTGTGTGTGTGTGTGTGTGTGTGTGTGTGTGTGTGTGTGTGTGTGTGTGTGTCTGTGTGTAAGTGTGTGTGTCTTGCTGTGTTTGATGAACTTTCAGAATGATCAACACTGTGTATCAATTATTCTCTACACAATCACTTCATTATTGGTTTCTGCTAACTTCACTTACTTTCAAAACTATGAGTACCAGATTGTTACGAGGCAGTTCTGTTCTGTTCTGTAATGCACACTACCTCATGATGTTATAATACGTATAACATTTAAGCAACACAGCAATAACAAAATAACAACACTGCCCATATATATATATATATATATATATATATATATATATATATATATATATATATATATATATTATATATCTTCCCATCCATCCACAATCCCTTTTTGCCATTTTTGGACATGAGTTTGGGGTGTCACTTCAACACTGACAATCATCTAGAGCTAAGGTTTACACCGCTGGGTGGCTAGCCCTGTCATAGTAGTTCTTTCACATAACATACCTGCATGCACACTCATACCTATGGCCAATTTAGAGTATCCAGTCCAACCCACTGCATATCCTTGGAATGTGTCCCTATACAGACCCGCACACACACACACACACACACACACACACACACACACACACACACACACACACACACACACACACATGCACATATATGTATGTATATATACATATGTGTGTGTATGCTTCCATGTCAGTCAAATTACATTTTTGTTCTGTTTGGTTTGGATATTTTTTAATGCATGTCTCAGTAGTCAAAAGTTAGCGTGAGAGGTCACACAAAAGCAGGAACTAGGAAATAAGTTATTTCTCCATTACTGTGTATTCTGAGAGTTGGTATCTATCTATCTATATATATATATATATATATATATATATATATATATATATATATATATATATATATTGGTATGTGTTATTTGATCTACTCATGTTTCATTGAAAGGAATAAAAAGAATCGACACTAAGCTCTGCAGAGAAAAATGAATAAAATGTCCTTATATAAATGAATAACACAGTTATAAAGCATTGCTATACGTTTATTTCAATAATGTAGAAATTGCTAGCCAGTCTTAATGATACTCGAGCATCAGCTTAAATATCTTTTTGCCCTGAAAGTGGGAGCAATTATCCATCACTATAGTGAGCATAACATCCAACCTTGTCAGACACCAAACACACTGAACAAAGAAGCATGAAGCACTTTTTGTGTCAGCACAAGACACAGCCACTCTTCTTGTGTGTGCTTGAGAAACAATGGACTTTGGCAGGGCTTGGCGGGGCTTTCTTGATTCTGTTAGATAAACCACAGAAATAGCTCTTCTCCCCGTCATCTTGAAAAAGATGAGCGGAGGATCGGAAAAATAAAGAAAATCAACACTGTATCACTTCCTGCTTACAAGGACAGGAGCAGGGACATAACATAAAAACTGAGCTGCAACAGCTTTTGGCATGCACTTTGTACCCCAGTGATTTCCTTATTAACTATCCCTATGTCTACCAATCTATCTAATTCCAATGTAGAGGTACAGGGAGTGCTTGCCATGAGCAAAAAGTACTTAAAATGGGCTTTCTTTTTTATTTTTGGGTATTGCTGTTTTAACTTTTCTGTGTTTTTTTTTTTTTGGTTTATGTCAATTTAACTATGTTTTATATGCTTGCATTATTGTGTCATCATTATTTCAGCAGTTTAGTGACATCTTATACATATCCATTTTGTCTAATTGTTGAATCTTTCGGCTTTTCCCGGTTAGGGGTCGCCACAGCGGAACTCCGGTCCGCTAATGATTGGTAGTTGATTTTTACGTGCCGAGTTACCAGCCCTGACACACAACCTTCAAAGAAGGTACGCCCATTCATGCATGTCTCCACGCAGAAGATGCTCTAGCTGAGAATCTGTTAGTTAATATTGACTAATACTAAAGCATAACTGCACAATACAGTTTATCTATACCTATATCTATATCTATCTATATATAGGTGTGTGTGTGTGTGTGTGTGTGTGTGTGTGTGTGTGTGTGTGTGTGTGTGTGTGTGTGTGTGTGTGTGTGTGTGTGTGTGTGTGTGTGTATCTATATATGTGTATGTGTACATAATCAAAACTGTTCAAAGAAACTGTTCCTTTAAAATAAAATGTAAACTGCAATAAGATAAACTTCACTAATCTAATACCACTTTTTGTTTTATTTAATTTAAAGCTGAATATCTACTTCAGCTCCATCCATATACAGATATCAAGTATACAGATTATAAACAAATATAGCAAAAAATTAGCAGTGTCTAAAAGGCATGCAGATCTGAACTACTGCATAGTAGCACTAAGTACTTAAACCAGAAGAACTATCAAACACATGCACAAATGAAATTACATTTTTATTCTTGTGAAAATGTAAAATGTATACAGCTCATTAAAAACTTTCTGTACATTTCAGCAACCTTAATAGTGAAGTGAAACAAAATAACTAGTTTTATTTTGAACGGTATTTACAATATTAGCCTTGCCATGTTTTAATATTGAAATATAAATTTAATAAGCTGCTTGCTCCAACAGTTCTATTAGAAGCAATAAAATAAATCACTTAACAGTCTGCAGTGAAAACTGGAACACTTCCAGTCCAACTGTATATTCATACTTTCTTCATAAGCACCGCAGAGTAAATACAAAGGTAGAGTAGTTAATGAAGAAGTGCAAAGCAGATAACATTAGTAGAGGGAGAAGTAAGCTATTCGGTGAGCTTGTGGTTTCTTTTTTTGTCATTTTCTTTATTGATTGTGGCAATTATCCATCTTACTTTGCCATTACTATATAACGATAAATACACAACCGAGTTATTACATTTTATGAAGCATTGCTACTGGATTCTTATAACACTTCTGAAAGTTCAGAGCCTAAAAGAACAAAAAGCATTGCTGAAAAGATTGCATCTGAGTTAAATTTTCTGATCAGAATGGCAAACCTCTTAGTTTCAGTTATGTTTTGGTAGTCAATGCAGGATGTACTGGAGAAGTAGCATTTGCGTATTGATTGTATGCTATTGACTAAACAGAGAGCACAGCCATTACAGGCCATGTCGCTGATGCCCTGAGGATGGATATGTAGCTCCTGATACTAACATTTATTGCAAAGTGCAGATGTCATGTTGTTGGTACTAATTAAAGTGGAGTAGCACAATGCGCTGGGCTATTATTATTGTTCCTTAGCCAGTTCACTGCAAAACATGAAAACTGTTTGATTAATTTTATTATGATTTCTGTGCCTTTCTTGTCTTTAATTCATAAGGGAGGGGGGAGATTACAGCTATACAGCTGCAAAACTGTCTTTGCAACTGGTGTTTTTTGTGTATGCAGATATTAATCTAGAGGTCTGCTTCTAACTACACAAGGTATGATGCTGGTGGTAGTGTTTGTTATTAATCGCAGATTATATTTCCATAAAGATGGTTTTCTGAAGCTAAAGGATGGCAAGACATGATAAATACACAATGCAGTTTTCACAAGGCTGCAGTCTATTCATTTTCTGGTGGAACGTCAGGACTCTACAATTCATGTCAGTGTCTTTCCAATGGTAATTATCAATATTAGACAAAATGGCTCCATTATGGTAACAGTATTACTAAAATAAAAAGTGGTATTACATGAAAGAAGTTTAACTTCAGCTGCTGAACTGAGAAATTGCTTTCTAGATCACTGAAACATTGGACTAGCTCATTCCATGACTTTATCCCATCCACTCTATAGTTTTGGTTCATAAAAAAGTTTTTTTCCATATTCAGCTGAGTATGCCCAAATGATTATGCAGAGGTAGTAGTCTCCATCTTTGTAAGCCTAATAAAATCTGTCATCTAGGTAACCAGGTTTGTACTCTCCTAGGGGATAGACCCTGCATTTTACAAGTCTTATGTAATGTACAACTCTGTCAGAATGGACAGTAGTGTACTCATAGTGTGAATTATGTAATTTGATACATTAAAGAATTTATAAACAAATTCTTCAAACCATCTCCTTGTTAATCATTTTATTAACTGCCTGACCTTATGAGGATGAAGGTGGTAGCTAGCTGAATAGGGCAGTCCAAACCTCTATGCTCCCAGCAAGAGACTCCAGGTCATGCTGGGGGATCCCCTGGTATACCCAGGTAATGTGAAAGGCTTAATATTTTCAGTTTGTAATGAGCTTGCCCTGGGACCTCTTTCCAGTCAAATGTGTTTGGTACTTTTATGAGTTACTCAAACTACCTCAACTGATTCATCTCAGCCCAGAACTGCAATGACTCGATCCTTCTGCATTGCTGAGCTCATCCTTTTTTCATGGATAGTGAGTCCAGTTGCCTTGCAATGGATGGTGATTTCTGCTGCTTGCATCTGTGATCTCATCCTTTCAGTCACTAACCAAAGTTTGGGACTAGGATTGTAGGTAAGGATGGCAATACATTACCATTATACCATGAGCCCCCATTAATATTCCAAAACGTGCACGCTGATTGGCCAGCGCAGCGTTAGTAATCGACTTATACTAATGGAAAAAGGTCCGGTCGCCCGGACTTTTTCCATTAGTATAAGTCTCTTTTAAAACACTGTCTCGCTATGTTAAAAGAGTTTAACATAGCGACACAGGTTTAAAAAAAGCAACGGAGATCTCCGTTGCTTTTTTTAAAGCTGTCTCGCTATGTTAAACTCCTTTAACATAGCGACATAGTAACGGAGATCTTCCTTTCTCCGTTGCTTTTTAAACCTGTCTCGCTATGTTAACGGGTTTAACATAGCGAGACATTAAAATAAGCAACGGAGATCTCCGTTGCTTATTTTAAAGCTGTCTCGCTATGTTAAACCCATTTAACATAGCGAGACAGGTTTAAAGAAAAAAAGCAATGGAGAAAGCAAGATCTCCGTTGCTTTTTACTGTTTCGCTATGTTAAACGGGTCACCCTCGGGACCAAACCACGCCAACCGTGGGTAAATCCCACATTACCCACACCCGGGCGTGGGTTATTGCTATAATAAACTGAGACCTCCTTTCTAAGATTCAGATCTTGCTTCTTCAACACAGTCCAGTACAACATCCATAGTAATGCCACCACTACATCCATGTATTAGATTCTCTCCTGAGCCTCTGTACATCACTGATAAACAGGATTCCAAGATTCCTAAATACCTCTGAGTATGGTACCTTCTTCCCTTACTTGCAGGGAGCAATGTACTTGAGGGAACAATAATCTCTAATTTTGAGGCATTTATTTCCATCTCGACAGTTTCTCACTCAGCAGTAAGTCACACATGAGTATGCCAGAGATTACAGTTGATTAAGACCAAGACGGCATCATCATCCTCCATCATCACATGCAAAAACAAGATGGAATCCACATACTCTAAGTCCTGATTGCACCTTGATATCCTGTCATAAAAATCATGAATAGGAGGGGAGAACAAGATACACTCTTGAATGAGTCCTACATTCATCTTGAATGTATGTGACTTAATGCCAGGAATAAAGGTACAACGCTTACTCTGTAGAAACAAGGATAAAATGGCATGCAGCATTGGCTTGAGTTCTGCTAAAAGTTTAATGACCATAATCACAATCCTCAGAATAGCAAAAATGTAAGTGCAAATTGGGGAATACATAGTTATTTTGAGATTACAGTATCTTGAATTATTCCTTCTACTCTGAGGTATAGCAGTCTTAGAAACTGGCAGGGATATTGGGCTAAAGGGGCCAACGACCACCTACAAAAGTTGTAAACAGTGAGTCTCTTTTTTTGTAAGAATCAACGTAAAAATGTCAAAGTATCAGGACTCCCCAGTATTGGGTCTCACACTTCTGATAGGGATGAGTGATCCCATGACCCAGTGACCTCATGACCCAGTATTACTGTAGCACTGTCACAAAATATTCCTGTGTATGTAATGATATGTATATTTCAGATCCACAAACACATGCAAAGCAAGACTCTGCAATATCTATTCAAGGTCAAGAGGATAATACACTGTTGCATAGCCAGCACAGATTTCACACTGCTCTTCCTGAATCATGGGTCAACTATTGGACAAAATCTACTTTGCATTGTCCTAGGTTAGACTTTTTCAGACAGGCTGAGACACATGACTTGTGTGTAACTGGAAACCACTCTCTTGTCCAACCTTTTGAAAATGAAGACCACTGGCAAGTTTATCATTTCAGAGCCACTGTCTGCTTTCCATTTATACTTTCCATGCAGCATGAAAATGCACATTGACTGTGATATGTGAACACTACAGAGTGCTTTTAGCATTTCTGAATAGCTTTCATTCATTCCTTCAACACTGCCACTTGAGAATTGCTCTACAGAAATGCATCCAGTTCCATCAGCTACTTCTAACACTGCCTCCTCAGAAATTACTACCTGCATTCAGCATTTCCTCAAAATGTTCCTTGCACTTCCCAGCACTGTCAACAGTTAAAGCCAATATTTTGTGTCCTTTTCTGAGAGCAGCTTGGACAAGTATTCTGCCTTCCATGGGTCACCAGCTAGTTTTCAGTACCTCTTTGAAGCTATCAGGAAACTATTCTTCATGGATATGTCAAACTGTTACCACATCAGGATCTTTACTTCAGCATCTGCAGCAGCTGTTGCCCATTTGTCATGTTGGTCCCTCCTCGTCAAATCCAAATATCCCACCACAAACACTACATGGAAGGTATCTTTCTTTAACTTAACTTCTCTGACCACTGTTGTTCAACAGTGAATATTATGGTTACCACCAGGACAAACAAGCACTGGCCCCACATGTTTGCCATGGTTCCTTCTTTCCACTTTATATATTGGGGATTTTAATAAGATTTATTTTGGAATCCATGTCTCTGACCTCCACTTCAGTATGGGAAAATATCTTCCAGAGGTGGAGCTGAAGTCCTCCCACACAAAATCATCTCCTAGATGTTCCCACAATGCTGTTACTATTTGTTTGGTTTTCCTCAGTCTGTCTGTTCACTGCCATGATAATTTGCCCAGTTTACCATCAGTGGTGATCAGCTGATAGTTCAAACACTTGCTTTGCCTTTAGTGTCTACTAGATCTGGCCTTAGGTCAGATGACAAAACTATGAAGTCATCATCCAACTTTAGCCCAACGTATTCTGTTACCAAGCATATTTATGAACAGTCTTATGTTTAAACATGGAATTCATTATGAAAAGTCAGATTAGCACAGAAGCCATATAGCAATTAAAAAATGATACAGGTTGCAACAATGACAGCTTATTGTAAACTAAGTACCTTCAGCACAAAAGCTTGTCTAAATACAGAAATCTATTTATATAATTACATTAATTAGTCTTAGTTATTGACTTAAAGCAACATCATAAGAAAAAATGTATTAGTAGTTTTCCATTAACACCCACTAAAGGCAGTGAATGGTGACAAGCAAACAAAGACACAGCCACTTGTTAAAACTGATGCAGCTTTAGATGAAAAATCTCCCTAGTTATGTATGACAGATTTTGAATCTTTCTGATACACATCTGGCCCAATTTGGACTCTAGATTATATGCAGGGGACTTAAATTTGTCCCAGCTCTTGCCCTTTTTGAGCATTATTTTCTTGTATATATTTTGAAAATTGCGATAAAATTTAAGTATTTTCCAATGATTATGCCTAAAATATGTTCCTTCTTCTATTAACTTTGTTGGTAATATATATATATATATATATATATATATATATATATATATATATATATATATATCACTCTGTCAAATTCACAAATTCTTGTTAACAGATTATACTGCAATTGCTATAAGTCAAAAGTTGCATTGGTCAGCGGTAGAAAATATTGAATTTTGTCTCATTGACTGTTCTGTTGTTTATGAGATGTGTGTGCCAGGGTTAGGTAAAGGGATAGATTTTGTTGTTTGTGTGTGTGTGTATATGTTTGCTTTGTAGGGTGTGTGACAGTGTTCCTTTGTCAGGGTCAGAGTTATAGCTAGGAAAGGTAATAGTTCTAGCATTGTATATGTGTGGTGGTATATGTGTAATGCCCATGTGTGTCTTTACCTGTCTTGTGTAGTGGTATTGTTAACAAAAGGGATTTTGGTAAAGTAATGGGTAGGGCTGGGGTGAGTGGCAACATTGGGGATAGGATTAGGATTAGCACACATGAGTAATGTGATACACATGGGCAAAGCTTCCTTAAGCATCCTTACTCATGTGTGGTAACATCAACCCTAACCCTGCTGCCCCTAATTTCAGCCCTACATGCTATCTTACAAAAAATGTTTCCATAACAGTACCACTATTCAGACAAACTATTTCTGTGTGTCTTTCAGTCCTGTTAGGTTTAATCTGTTTATTTATTTTTAGTTCTCCAATCACAAAATGAAAGTGTATGTTTTGATGTGCAGAACCATTGTAATGTGCATCTATGTTTGTTCTTGTTGATGACTTATAACACATATATATTGTGTGCAGTTCTGAAAACTATGTGAATGATGGGACCTTTTACGAGTCTCTGAAAAATTCCCTCAGTTAAACAGTAGAATACTATATTCTGTCTTACCATATTTAACTATGCACTCCTAACTACTGAAAAATCCTAAGTTTTTTTTTTAGTCTGGGTACATTGCAAATTGAACATTTAGCATGCCCCAAAAAGAATGTCAGGCCATTAAGAGGTTAAATGATGTAGTACTCAACAATGTGCATTTTAAACAATCTGGTAAAAGGAAGCATGGTCTTCCTTTCATCTCTCAACCACTGACTACAAGATATCTGTTTGGATTTATTAAATGATACAGATGTGCATTAGCCCTTGGTTAGAACTTACTTTCTGGTACAATGCCATTCATTATTAGATTGCTGTAGAAGTTAGGGCAGAATATCAGATAGTCAATATAAATTTCTGCAGGTAAATAAATTGTATATGCCTTCCTTTTATTGCTTACTCAAAACATATAAATCTTTGGAGAAACTTCCCAGATGATTGTTGCACTTTGTGTTTATATATTAGAAAATCTGGAATATTTATTGGAGCACTTTCCAAAGCCAAAAATGGCTAGTGCATCTTATATCTGTAATTCCAATGATCTCATGAGTATCCATGGCTGAAAAGGTAACGCATTGACTTTTGATGACAGAAGATCAGAAGGTTGTGGTTCTGTTCTTACTCCAGCTGCCTGGGTTCATTTTCCTTTTCCAGTGTTGCATTGTAGTGCAGCATAAGACAGTGCCGCACTCCTGTGCGTGCTATCCTTTTGATGAAAAGTTAAACTGAAGCCATGTCTGCCTGAATGGGTCATAGCTCAAACAGATGTAAAAGTTCCCACAATATTTATCAAAAAGAGGAACTTCTGATGCCCAGACCAAATGTCCCCTTAGTTAGTATGAATATTGCCTCAGGTCTCCTCTAAAAAGAAGCTGCTGGCTTAATGGGACTAATCCAGTCAACAAACCTTTAATAAAATGAAACAAATAAAATAAATTGAAAGATATGAGTTTGACTCTGGGTATTATTAGACCATTCTAGATATCTCAACCCCATGTAGCAGAATCAAACATAAATATGGATGGTAGACTTCTTCCTCATTCTTAGATGAAGGAATAGTTAATAACACCATCCTCTTGACCACATGGCATGCAGGGATAAGGCCTTGACTACACCTCAGATAGCTCATGTTTGAGCAGTACTGGTGCTGGAAAGACCATGTCGAGGGGGTGACTTTCTAATATCAGATGTCTAGAATAGGCTTGCTGCAAAAAGAGCATTAAGAGCCTGGCAAGCTCCATGCTGCAAGCAGCATCCCATTTGGTAGGAAGGCTGCACATGCATGGAGGTGCACATCCACCCCCACAAGGCAGTCATTGAAGAGCAGCTACCAAGGCTGCTGTAGGGTGGTGGGAGGTTGGAGTACACTCCTTGGCAGCAATATGAAAATGCAGTGGTGCCTTCAGTCTCCTCAATGACCCTGAATGTGGGTCAGATTGAGCCCAGGAAGGCTATGTCTGGTCTGGTAGACAGTGAATGAGCAGGGGATCTGGTGGTAGGTAATGGTCATCTGAGAGGAGGCTGGGGAGGAAATAAAAAGAAAGTAATAACATCCTTGAAATGCATGCTGTTTGCCTTATCCATAATAATTGTTTTTTGCTTATAAATTGTATTTATAATTAAAAGGAACAGTAATACTTTGGATGAAAAACTCATTTCTGTTGCCCATGTCTATACAGATCTATGTGCTAAGGTAAAACACATGTAATTGTTTCCTGAGGAGAAAGATGACAGGCTGACTAAAGCTGGCTGCTGCACTTCAATAAAACACATAGAAAGCTCTATTAAGTTAATATGATTTATTTTTATAAAATACTGCATGGAGCTTCCAGTAATGCAAAGTATTAACTATAAAAATATACACGTTTTTATTTCAGTGAAACTGTGGCAGATATACTAAAGAGTGTAACTGGCTTCATAAATATGCATGCATTTGCAGTAATTAATGCTTAATGCTCATAGAAATAATGATTCAGGTCTAGATATTGAATTGCCTTATTTGGACTTAACCTAGAGGTATTTGACTATGGAGACAGGAAACCTTGCATTCAGATTAAAGGTAAACAGTAAATACTTCTGGGGACTCTTAAGTAGAAAGAGATGGTCAGTTTGTTTAGTTATTGCCATGCTTCTAGAGTATGTACAGTAGTCATATCCCTAGATAGAGATCAGGCTAGAAGTTTCATTGCATTTGAAATTGTGTAACTGCTGTTTGTATTTACAAGTTAGATGTAGAAAGCAATTAAGTAAATCTTTGGCCACTGGTAGAGATAGGTAGACTGGCAGTTAGGAGAGAGAATGAAGACTATAAGCTGTTAGCATGCTGCTTCTTGTGGTCCATTGTTTGATTTCCTCAGCATCCATTTGCTTGTGTGACTTTAAGTAAGTTGCTAAAACAGACAATACCCCCAGACTGAGTCTGAAAAAAGCTTCATGTGGATAAGTGTTCTATCCTAGGTAACAAATTAAATAAATAGGTCCTGATATGTTATTAGAGTTTTTCTGTATGCCATTGGTCTCAACATATGTATTTTTTATTTTATCATGCATGTTTATAACTTGATTGTATATTTGATTTTATGAAGTTGTTGTTGTTGTTGTATCTTTTGGCTTTTCCCAGTTAGGGGTCGCCACAGCGGAACTCCGGTCCGCTAATGATTGGCAGTAGATTTTTACATTCCGAGTTGCCGGCCCTGACACACAACCTTCAATGAAGGTATGCCCATTCATGCATGCCTCCACACAGAAGACACTCTAGCTGAGAATCGAACAGGACAATGTGTTACTGTGAGGCGACAACGCTACCGCAGCACCACCACTGCAGTCATTTGATTTTATGAAGTGCCTTGCTTAATTTCATTTATTTCAAGGAAGGTGTTTTAGTCTTTAATTTTAAATGCTTGTGTTTTTTGGGGTTTTTTTTGTTTTTATTTAGTAGTTTAACAGGATGCATACTGAACTGGTATGAAGTCAGCTGTTGGTTTTTTGCTTTTAAAGAGGAGTTGCTCAAAAAATGACTACCATATTAATATTTAAATGCCTAGCTTATATTAAAGGAGATATCATTAACCCCCCTTGAAAACACATACAGTGGAGTGTGTGTGCATGTGAGTGTGATTGTGTGATGCTTGTGCTCAGAAATAATTTCAGACAAGTGTTCAGCCACCATTGGTAAGATTGTACTCAAAGGGACAGGCTGGGAGCCAAGTAGATGAGATCCTGGAATACATGATCTCACTGGAAAGACTTTCTGTGAATGAACTGAACATCTAAATGTTTACTTTATTATTGATAACAATGATAATCTGACATCTACCATGTTTTCAGAAGCTAAAACAGACTGATGTTTTGACCTGGCTTCCAATTGCTGTCCACTAGTTTAATTTGTTTGATACATTTTGGAGAACATGTAATGGCATATAGATTATGTAGCACACAGCATATATTTTTTTGTTGAAGCAAATATGGTGGTTGAAAAAACTCATTTCCTTCTGCTACATTGTCTATTTTTTCTCAGGCTTTGGATAAATTAGAGGTTATTTGAGACCTTGAGCAAGATAAAATGGGATCCAATGCATTTTTCTTACCTAAGGTAGAAGGTATAAAGATTAGATTATCAATATTTTTGTTGGAAAATGTTCAGTTATGGATGACAAGTTTGTGAACATTATCTGTCAGTACTGGAATGTTCTATTTTGCAGACCCCATCTTAGCTCTTTGCTGACCCCTCCCTTTCCATTGAAATCATACAGGGTTGAGGAACAGTTTGCCCACAAATTTGGTTTGTAGCTATTTTGCGACCATTCTTAGACAGTTGAGTTTTTATGGAAAATTTTGATAGAGACACAAAAATATGTCTGATCTAGGGTCTGTATATTGAAGTCTTCTAAACTACTTATGAGATACATGGTAGCCCAGTTATTTCTGCTACTTGTCTTCTATGTTGATAAAAACAGTCAGACAGTTAATTTAGACACAGGAGCAATTAAGTGATTCTTATGCAGGCAGCAGGTATAATACAGTAGCTGAACATGCAACTGATATACATACCAATAACACATTATTTTAAATTCTTGATTTAAACAAACTTATTGCAAATCCAAGATACTCTTCATGTTTCAGTGAGAATTTATTCAAAAGGATGGAAGAAAATGTAATATTGTAATATGTTGTTTCTAGCTCATGTAAACAGAGAGCAATGATGAAAATGCTCTTGTAATATTGCTTTAAGTCGCTAATAGAAACTAATTGTTACGGTTATATATCTGGCCTTTCTTACGAATGATTCACCTTTGGAAGAGCTGGTGTGCTTGAGGTACTTTGGCCTATGATACATATTTTGATTTTTCATTTTTGTACTTTACCAATATTTTTGTTGGAAAATGTTCAGTTATGGATCATGCCAGGGATTACTTTAATAAAAATTTACACTTTGGGTTTAGATCAAGCAAGATGTTCCTCCATATCACACCCATAAATATCTCCACCATTCCCCACATATTAAAGTACCTTGATAGCCTTTAATAGATAGTAGTTTGTATTCTATAAAGTGCTATAGGCTCATAAAATCTGAATACTCTGAATTGCTTTTAGGATGCCGTAGTGGTACGGCAGTAGCATTGTTACCTCACAGCAAGAGGTTCTCCTGTTCGATTCTCGGCTTGGCTTGGGAGTGCCTTCTGTGTGGAGTCTGCATGTCCTCCCCACGGTTGGGTAGTGTTCGAAAGACATGCATGCATAAATGGGCGTGCCTTTGTTGAAGGTTGGGCGTCGATCTGGCACCTCGGTGTTTCGTAAAAATTCTTCTGCCAATCATTAGCGGACCAACGTTCTGCTGTGGCAACCCCTTACCGGGAAAAAGCCGAAAGACAAACAACAACAACTCTGAATAGCTTTTATGGACATATACACAAATGTAGAAAAATAGTTTTCTTTCTGCAATTTAAAATCACACTGATGTGATGCTCGCATCTTCTGGTGCAAAATCCACCTGTACAGCAGAAATCTGGAAGGTTTTGAATACTTTCACATTTACCAAGGGCTCTTCCAAATCAAAGCTGCAAATCTACTGTATATAAAGACCATTCCTACTTAGGAAGTCTAGTTCCAGAACCACTACTGTGAATAGAGGTTAAGTTCTATTTTTTAGTTAACACTCCCCAGCCATAATTCATTTTGCTCTTAAGCTGATATGTTGTAATTTATATCTACTGCTAATTAATTTTACTTTCTGTAAACATATGCAACAACTGGAATGCCCTCAGAGATAACTTACTAAAAGGATACAAGGCCTAAATAACATTAACTACATGGACTGACTCAAAGCTCTTTCACTATACTCAGTAGCCTATAGACTGCTAAAAGGTGACCTGTGTATGGCATACAACCCATCCTCTGACCCATTACTGATGGATTTACTGCACATCAGAAAGTCAAATGGCATCAGAAATGCTCAGTCTATGAATCTAAACTTTTTCTGCAACATCAACAGAATGGTTTGGAGGGGTAGGTATATCTCACAGAAGATACTGCTGCTGTGGAACAGACGCCCCATCCGCATACAACAACGTTCATCCCTGTCCGTATTCAAGTGGAACTTATATCTATGGATGGGAAACAGAAAATTTATCCTAGGACTGTCGCCTGTACTACTAATGTTCAATAAAGCCTAAACAATAATTTTGACCATGTGAGAATCAAAGTATGATGTGCACATGGCCATGAAAAGTTTTAGATTCAGTAAACTCTATGTAGCAGCACGCACTCAAGTGCAAACACAGAAACGTTCATGGCATGCAAATTACAGCATAACTAACTGAATTTTATGCTAATGAAGCAAAGTCAACATGGTGAAGTGATTCAACAACCTCTAAAGCAACCATGTAGACTCAGTGTTTGTGTTGGCTGTGTATTTTAAAACTTCAAATCCAGAAAAAGAAGTGAATTCCGCTAAAGAACGCTCTGCAGAACAAAAAACAATGTAAATATTGGAAGAGCGTTGCACCACAAGTATTAGTATTTCATCTGAGTATTCAAAACTTGCTAAACAACCAAAATGGCAAAAAGACAGCTTCAAAACAACAGCTTCAATAACAGGCTTTTACCATATTGAATTCACAATATATGAAATATAGAGCTTTGCTGTTGTAAAAGTCAAGTGGCGTTGTAATTCCACAGCTTTAAAACATGTAGGTGCCATGATATAAATGCAGCTTCACTCCCCCACCCCAAAATGAAGAATAGCTCCAACACCCTAGCTCAAAGGTTCCTAGAATTTATAAACTCAAAGGCTATGGAACAACTTACCACTCCCACAAGATGGGAAAACATACTGGACCTGATCATCACCAACATGGGGACTCTATGCTCCAGACCAGAAGTTTATCCCTCACTGGTAAGATCAGACCATAAACTAATCTCACTGGATATTCACATCCCGACCCCACCCCCTGCCCAGAAAACCACAGTGAAAAACTTCTCTAAAGCAAATTTCACACTCCTCAAAACCGAGGTGGAATCCTTCAAAGCCCCCAGGCCTGTGGAAAATATGGCCCAGACTGCAGAATCCTTTATAAACACATTCTATGAGCACCTTCAGGAATGCATGGATCATGCAATCCCAAATAAATCCAAGACCCAACCCTCCAAAGGCAGACGTCCTGTCTGGTGGACCCCAGCCATAAACAAACTATACAATAGAAGGAGGAAGCTACTACATGATAGAGCAAAATCCCAAAAAGGGAAGGCATCTCTGATCAGTGTTAGCAAAAAACTACGGGCACTCATAAAATCGTCTAAGGCCAGCTTCGAGAGAAAAATTGCACAGGACACTAAGGATAATCACAAGGCTTTCTTTAGTTATGTTAGGAACCTGGGTGGGAATTCCCAGATATGCTCAGAATTAGTTCAAAATGACAAAAAATACACCGAACCCACAGACATTGCCAACATCCTAGCTGACAGGTTCAGCGCAAACGTCTTCCACCCCTCCTCACCAAAAGGGCAAATATCTATTCCAGCAGAGTGCTGCCCCCCCTGACATCTCAGATGCTCAGGTAAGAGCCGCCCTCTCCAAAGCAAAAAACACAGCATCAATGGGACCAGACGGTGTCCCGGGCTGCATCCTACATGAACTCCAAGAAGAGCTAAACCCAAACATAAAACTACTGTTCAATCTCAGCCTTACCACATGATATGTACCCAAAGAGTGGCGTACAGCAACAGTGGTCCCTCTCCACAAAGGTGGTGCCTCAACGGATCCTGGAAACTATCGCCCCATAAGCCTGACTAGCTTGGTCTGCAAAACTATGGAAAGGATCATCATGGATCTCATAAAAAAAGATATTGGGGACCTACAGACACTGGATCCTACCCAGTTTGGCTTTGTTAAGGGCAGATCCTGCCTCTTAAACCTGGTTGATTTCTTAGAAACAGTCACCAAGGCCATTGACGAGGGAAAGGTGGTCCACACAGCCTACCTGGACCTTGCAAAAGCCTTCGATACAATACCCCACTCGGGCATTTTAGATAAGCTCACCAGCTTAAATATAAACCCCTATGTCACTAGATGGGTTGCAAACTGGCTCAAGGACAGAACCCACATGGTTAGAATTGCTGGAGCCATGTCAGACTCCAAACCAGTTACAAGTGGCGTCCCACAAGGCTCAGTCCTGGGACCTCTCCTGTTCGGTATATATTTCTCAGAGGTACAGGCCAACACAGAAGGACTGTGGCTGACCAAGTTCGCAGATGACTGCAAACAGGGTGCTATAATCAACTCTCCAGCCGACACAAGCATCCTCCAAAAGAGCCTCATAGAAACAGACAACTGGTGCCAGAGCCATGGCCTCAAGCTAAACGCCAAAAAGTGTATAGTCACCCCCTTTGGCAAAAACAAAGTGCCCACAAATTACCACATAGGTGGTAATCCATTAAGTACACAAGAAGTAATTAGGGACCTGGGGACCCAAGTTGATAGCAATCTCTCATTTGACAACCACGTGGCCAAAGTGGTTAGAAAAACATTTTATATAGCCCACCTAATCATGAAGGGATTCACATCTAGATCAGGGGAGGTCATCGTGCCTCTCTACTCATCCCTCATCAGGCCCATAATTGAGTACAATGCCCCTTTTGGGATGTACCTTACCAGACACCTGCAGCAACTGGAAAGACCCCAAAAGTACCTCACTAAGAGGATCAAAGGGCTCAAACAGATGCCATATGCTGCCCGGTTAAAGAAATTCCAGCTCTACTCAGTGGCATACCGCCTGCTCAGAGGCGATCTGTGCCTGACGTATAATGCCATGTCCAACCCGGAATTAATGGACATGCTGCACCTCAGAAAATCCAAATCCTATTGAGCTACGCGCTCGAGAGACTTGAACCTCAGCACTGAAATAAATAGGACATGCTGGAGGACAGATTCATAACCCAGAGGCTCCCTTCACTCTGGAATAAAATCCCAGTCCAGGTTAGGCAGAGTCCCTCATTGACTCTCTTCATGAGGAATCTTGATGAGTGGATGGGGGATCGTACGTTTACCCCGGGTATCACTTCTGTGTCACTGTTAGACAGAGGCACAGTATACTAACCTCGAAAAAGGGCATAGCAAAATTAATTTAAAATGGGTGGCGAAAGCCAAACACACTCTGGCTAGGCTTATAAATGCCCTAGGGCAGATAGCCTAGTATGAACCTATGAACCTATAAGTAATTCAGGATGCTAAAATGTTTAAGTATCATGAAACAGACTATTATACAGTAATGTAAGAATATGCATTATGTAGCTAATGGATTACAGTCCTATTTTATTAAAACATATTCTTCTGTGCAGATATATGAGCAAAGTAATACCCTCCCTTGTGTTTCCAGCATTGAGCTCCTGTGCAGTTTCTCTGCCTACATGATTGCTAACCATGTAGAGTCCAGGCTATCAGCACAGTGAAGTTGCAAATGATGCCAAAACTCATTAGAATTGTTGAATCTCAAAAAAGAGTAACCTTGTAGGGATGTTCACTTCATGTAGGCACTTCTACAGTGTTCGTGTTGAATGCATGGCAACAGTGAATGATGACATTGGGGGTGGTGTCATGTTACACTTGCAGACGTGAACATGTAAGGCTGTGAAGGGTGGAAGTGCATGTAAGCCGTGCGCACTTTCCAAGTTCTATGTCATCCTCATTATTTGGTTGTTAAAATGTGTGGACTCTGTCCGGTTCAATTATTTTTTTTTCTTTGCCATTGTTTGTGCAATACAGTGCTTAGCACAACCATGCAACCATGAGAAATAGAGGAATGAATGGCAGGTTTCTCTGAGTTGTTATGTAACTATTCCTGTGGCAGCACATGTATGTGTTAGGTCTGCAATATAGATGATCCTGGGTTCAACTACAGGGTGTGCAATCTTTCCTTAACTTTTTATCATGCATGTTTGTGTAATATCATGAGAATGGAGGAAACAAATATCAGTTTTGCCTATGTTTACCTTATTTATGCCAAGGTGCGCAGAGGTGCATATGGCACACTAATGAGCAAGCACAAGGTGTATTTAATAGATGCTAATTATAGTATAAACATGTGAATTGCATGTTAATCAACCAATCCAGCACAGTGGAGCTTTTCAACAATGTATAAAGCATCCATGTAGCCTGCATTCTGTTTTTTTCCTCAATACTTCAATACCATTAGAGTAGAGACAAGGAAATTTTAACTGACACAATACTAGGGCCTGCTGCAGCTATTTTACATCTGTATGTGCTAGAGGCTGAAGCCAGTGCTGCTGGTGCTGCTGACAATAGGCCTAGGCCGAGAAGGAGAAGAGCATTCAGGCCCAGAGTAACTTTCCAGGTGCTATATGAGCTGGAGATTGCAGAGCGCTACAGGGTGGATAGGGAGACATTACAAGAACTCTTGTGAGCTCTGCCACCCTCAAATCTGAGCCAGAGCCAACCATGGGGAACCCATCCCAGTGGAAACTAAGGTATATGTAGCCCTTAGAATATTAGCTACTGGTACTTTTCAAAGACCAACTGGGGACATGATAGGTGTATCACAGGCATCAGCCTCAAGGATCCTCCACCAATTTCTGCATGCTATGCTTATATATGCCAGTGAGCATATATTTTCCCCCACAGTTCTGAAGAGAGGGCCAACAATATGGAACTGGTTTCCTGTGTAGCACACTACCCTGAAGTACTGGATGCCATAGATTGCACTCATGTATACATTAAGTACATTAAGACACCACCTGGTGAGCATGGTAGAATATACATTAACCGCAAGGAATGCCACTCTGTCAACTGCCAAGTCATGTGTAATGCCCAGGGAATTATTTTGAATGCGTGTGCTGACAACCCTGACTGTTTTCTCGACTTCCATATCTGGCACACATCACAGCTGTACCACATGTTTGCTAGGGAGGGACATCCCACAGGGCCATTTACTCGGGAATGCTGGCTATGCCCTGGAATCATGGCTGATGACATCCATCAGAAGTGCACACCCACCCATGGAAGAACACCATAATGAGGCACACGCTCAAACTAGAAACATCATAGAGCATGTGTTTGGGCTTCTGAAGTCATGGTTCCAGTGCATAGCTATATCCTGTGGAGCCCTGCAGTATAATCCATGCACATGTACACAGATATATACAATATGTGCTATGCTCCATAATCTGATCCTGCAGAAACAGCTGCAGCAGGATCAGCAAGGGGAAGGGACACACATCCCCATCAATGCCTAGGTCACCACAGCCACAGTCAGAAGAAGACTCAGAGGAGGAACCCCCAGCTGCTGTCCCTGTAGACAGATGTAGGCATGCTCAGTATGCCCTTGCTTTGGCTAAGAGACAATGCATAGCACATTCACTGACCACCTAGGGGCCTAATACCATTCTCCAACTGATATACATATAGTAAAATTGATGCCAGGCAGCTCACACAACCTTTATCTCCTCATGTATTGGCTGTGTATAGCTTGTATCAGACAGTCAGCACTGAACTAAAGGTGTGTCAACTGCTGCATTTTCAAGGTAAGTCCTGAACCTAGAGTGTATTCTTTAATAATATTATGGCATATATATCCTTGTATTTCCTAACTTGGTACAGTAAGCAAGTAAATAGCGGTGGCTTTGTATGGAAAGTACCTTAACATGTGACACCAGACACTTATTTTGCTTATATTTGTCCATTAGTAACTAGTAGGCCTCAGGCATGAAAAATTCACACAGTCATACCTCTGAAGAATACTGATGTTCCCTGCATAGCCTCATTTTAGCACCATACCTTTGTACTAGTAAATCATTAATGTCAGAAGTTAGAAAGTGATGATATACATTGCAGTTTCAGACTTCAGACTTCTTTGTGTCATAACAGTAACTGAGCTTTGTGCCCCCCCCCAAAAAAAAAAGAGGAGTGCACCCTTCTTTCTGCCATAACAGTAACTCAGCCATGGTACTTCCAAAATAATGTATGCTTCATAGGTTCATAGGTTCATAGGTTGGTACTAGGCTATTGGCTCTAAGGCCTATGCAAGCCTAGCCATAACAATTCCCTGGATATTTCTTCCCACAATATTTACTTCTCTGGGCCTCTGTCTAGCAGTTTTGTGCCATCCAACCTGGACTTCATCCTTTGGAAACTGCATATCATATTATTCCCAGTTAATATCGTCTCACATGTTAAGGTCAATGATAAAGAATGGTTTACACACTGCATGTGTTAGATAACTGATGAATGATCAAGAAATACAGAAAGGTAATACAGAGCTGTATATTTGTAAGCACAATTATGACAAGTTGTGTGATCACTAATTGATCTATGTCCAAATATAGTAAAGATAATTAAATGTATAAATCACAGCTGATGGTTTGATAGCAGTGTACAGTCTGATGCAGTTAGTTGTGTGAAGAATGACTTAATTTCATTGATGCAAAGCTGTTTGTGTAACAAAGAGAACTAAGGCATCCCTCCTGTTTTCTGAAGCTGTATTGGTGTGAGGATTCAAATACTGACATATGTAGAAATTTGTGATGTGTACTATCAATTTTATTGTGCTGTTACAGATGTTTGCATGTGTGTCCTTTAGTTTTATTTTATTTTCCTCTTTGTCTTCTTTTAATTCCACTTTTGCGTGATGAGCCACGTCCTGAAAAACAGTTTGGAAAGCTTATCTTAATTGTGCGAAGCACAACATTGCAGAAACAGGGAAAAACAGACTGCCTAGAAAGCAGACACCCAAAAATGGAAAACAGATACATTCAATTAATCCTCTTAACCATCACAAAAAGCTAGCCTGGAGTTCAGATGGGACTGGGGTATAGTAGCATATATATATATATATATATATATATATATATATATATATATATATATCACATAATAGTAACTGTGAAACACTAGCAATGTGGCTCACATTTGCACACTGCTTTCCTATGCACAACAAGCCTATCTCCCATGCGTGTATACTTAGTTAACCATCACGCAAATCCAATGCTCGTTGCGCTATGGTATTGTATATATGATATTTTATCATTGCTGTTTATTGCCAGTTCCTTTCTATGATATAAAACTACATGTGGAAACATTGCAAAGTAAGGGCACAATATAAGTATATGTTATATGTTTACAATCCATCTATATTGTTTCCTCCCCCCAAACCACCCCAAACAAATACTACACCCTTGGAGTGTCATTACTTTTTCCACACATATATCAACCACAATACAAAGTGTTATATATAATGTTGTGTGCTCACTCATGGACAAGGCCACTTGGTGGTTCTCACAGCCTTGTTTTGCAAAACCCAAACAGCCAAGTATGCTCAGTAAGGGTACTTGTGTTGTTACACAGCAAGGCTTCTAAACAGTCTATTGTTATTAGACTACTAGCCTCAGATGACACTATAAAGCAATGTGCCTATGCAGGCCTCCCAACCTGTTGTCTCCACATGGCCTGCCAATGTCACCTACTATAACTTCACCTGCAGTCCTTTTAAAATCAGACTTGTGCTATGGCACGTGCATTAAGTACTGTGTTCTATAGTCTGTGTAATTAGGTATGTAAGGGTTCTATTTTCACTGCAGTCAACTGTGTGTGTGTGTGTGTGTGTGTGTGTGTGTGTGTGTGTGTGTGTGTGTGTGTGTGTGTGTGTGTGCATGTGTGCGTGTGTGTGCATGTGTGTGTGTGTGCATGTGTGCGTGTGTGTGTGTGTGTGTGTGTGTGTGTGTGTGTGTGTGTGTGTGTGTGTGTGTGTGTGTGTGGCTGTTACTGGATTTTACACCAGCTTATGGGATCCTGTTATCTTGTCCTCAACAGACACTGTTGATGTCATTATATATAAAGTGTTGTCCGACACACACTCCAAGTCAGACTTGAGCTGTGGAATTTGCATGAAATACTGTGTACTACTACTAGTTTGTGTACTTAGGTAGGGGTTCTATTCTCACTGCAATCAAATGAGGAGTTGGTGTGTGAGTGTGTGTGTGTGTGTGTGTGTGTGTGTGTGTGTGTGTGTGTGTGTGTGTGTGTGTGTGTGTGTGTGTGTGTGTGTATGTGTGTGTGTGTGTGTGCGTGTGTATGAGCTATTGCTGGACATTACTGTGAGCATTTTACAACAGCCTGTGGGACACTGTTATCTTGTCCTGGACAGCCACACATCTGTTATTACTAGGTTATACAGTAGTCAAAAGAAGCTGCTATCTACAAATCCAAAAGTAAGAACCTAGAAATGGGAGACCACGCTCCTCAGCCTAAACAAGCAAATAAGACAACTTGTGCAATCCCTCACCCCACCCCTTATTTTCTCTTTTGTTTTTTGTTTCTTTTTAGGTTGTTTTTATTTTTCCCCCACAGCACAGCAGGGTAGGCCTAGCCCATGGGATCCACCGGCCCCCACTCCACCAGCTATGGCACTAAGGTCCAGCACATCTGAGCCACAACCTGGTAGCAACATTTCTGCTGCCCTTGCACTACCTGGCCCCTCAAGGACTTCTACCACGCAGGATGGGTATGTGGTTCACTCTGGGCCCAGCAGCAGGGGGGTGATTTTATCACCCAAGAAGAAATGCTTGTGATGGTGGGTAGGACTGTGCACCACACTGTATGCCAGATGGAGACACTTCTGTCCATCATTGTACTGAATAATCCAGATGTCAGACACTGCAACCATCAACACAGTGAGGTGACAGAGATGGCAATCCAGTGGGTGCGGACTCAATTCTCACTGTCACCCAGTTTGATGTCCATGGGATTTCAAGGTCCAAACCCTTACCCCAACTATGGTGTTCACCCAACTCTTGTGTTCTTCACTGTCCCTGTGTCTAGTCTTGTATGTCCTGTCTCTCAACAGTTGCTTCCTCACCTCGCCAACTACCCTGCCCAGACATACCTTTGTCCCTTTCCCAACATTTCTCTCTCTCTCTCTCTCTCTCTCTCCAAAATATAAAGGGGGTACCTATCCCAAAAAAATAAATCATCACATACATAGCTCTCCATGTCGCAAACATGTCTACTTGACACACTTGATTCTGTCCAATTGGCTATACAGCATGATTCCGTTGTTGTCACCTCTGTCTCTGGAGGTGACCATCTAAATTCAGCTAATCTTCTGTACACATTATTAGTTTTTGAAGGCACATTCTCATTGTATGTGCTGTAGTCACAATACATACATGTGTTGCCCACCCTCCCAAGAAATACAACCCTGGGGGCTCAGTATTTTTTTACACACATATCAATCACACTACAAAGTTTAATATATAATGTTGTGTGCTCCCTCATGGATAGGTACAGTCAGTAGTGCTGATAACCTTGTTCTGCTAAACTCAGATATCTAACTATGCTCAATAAGGGTACTTGTGTTTTTACACAGCTAGGCTTCTACACACCTAGGACACACTCTACAGTTAGGCTGCTGGCCTCATATGAACCTATGAATCTATGTACCTATGCAGGCCTCATAACCTGTTGTCCCCCATGTGGCCATAAGTTCACCTGCAGCCATGTAAAAGTCAGACTTGTGCTGCGGCCCTTGCATAAAGTACTAAGCTCTATAGTCTGTATACTTAGATAGGTAGGGGTTCTGTTCTCACTACAGTCAGCTGTGTGTGTGTGTGTGTGTGTGTGTGTGTGTGTGTGTGTGTGTGTGTGTGTGTGTGTGTGTGTGTGTGTCTACTCAGTAGAGTAAATGTACTATCCTTCAATTACCTCTCCAATGGTATGGCTTGTTAGTCTTTTCATACTTGCAGAAGCCTACACATCCATTTCATGCAGCCCTCCCAACCTCTTGTCTCCCACATGGCCTGCTGATGTCATTCACTATGAGTTGACCTGCAGACATGTAAATGTCAGACTTGTGCCCTGGCGCTTGCTTATAGTAGTGTTTTATGTAATCTGTGTACTTAGGTAGGGGTTCTATTCTTACTGAAGTCAAGTGTGTGTGTGTGTGTGTGTGTGTGTGTGTGTGTGTGTGTGTGTGTGTGTGTGTGTGTGTGTGTGTGTGTGTAACAGATATTACTTGACATTACAGAGATCCTTTTACACCAGCATGCAGGACACTGTTATTACCATATGCTCAACAGACAATGCTGATATCAACACATGCTCAACAAACAATGATATCAGGTATATCAGATTAGAGCAGGATCAGATACTGGCCTGGAGCCCAGGCAGATGTCACCTTAGGTTCATAGGAGGTAACTAGGTAGAGGACTGGTGACAGGTATGATTTGGGGTATCTCTAATTGGGATAGGAGGTGTGAAGTTTGCTACAAACTGTCTGGTAACAGGTTGGTGATGTCCTCAGAGTCAGTATTAGTGGTATCATCCACTACTAGTTCCACACAAAGCTGACCCTTCACTTTTAGATTTCTGATGTAGCTAAGGAATGCCTCCAGATTATATTTAGCTAGGGATGCTACTTTAAGTTTGTATATGGCTTTAGAGGACTTTACAAGATAGCTAATCTCCTTGTTCAAGCTGTGGAGGGTGTCCTTCCTCTAATGAGTCAGTTCCCTCTTGTTCTTAGACATTACTTTCTTCCACCTGTTGTATAACTGATGTGTGCTTGATGTCCACCAGGGTGGCTTGTTTTCTGTGAGGAACTTGTTTTGATCTGTTCATGTTCAGACAATGGTATTCATACTTTCACATCTAACTTCTCTACTGCACACTGCAGTGTTTAGGATAAACCATTTTTTTCATCTTACCTTTAAGCATCCCTGTGACTAGCACTTGCTTTAAAACCTGCTGGAAAGCACTAGGAAGTCTTAAACTGATACAAGCACTCATCTCTCCTTGTTAATATGGGGAAATTAATTGTAGTCACTAAACAGCCTATAACTGCAAAGTACCTTACTAAGGTAAGAGAAAGCATCTCTTGTACTTTACAAAACCCCCCCACCAAACCAGGCATGTCCAAGGGTCAGCTTCTGGTGATTCTCCTGTCCACCTGGTGAATCTGGGCATACTGGGGAAATGCAGCAATTGCCTCATGTACACAGACAACCCACTCCTCCTACCACCCAACACTACAACCTGTGAGAGATGCACTTACATAGCCAAACTGGAAGCAAAGCTCTCTCCATCCAAGATTGTGCTAGACAGTCAAGAGGAGAAGGTCAACGCACACACTACACCTCAAGCAACACATAGCCCTTCTAAACCCACACAACCAACACCCACACATAGCAAAACTTAACCCACATATGTGGAGGCCCTTAACAGTAACCTACCCAAGCAACAAGGACATCTGAAGCTGAAATGCAAACAAACACCAATCACAACCAAAGTGATATATAGCTCACAACAGTAGTGTGCCACTCAACAACAGCCCCTAAGGCAAGACAACATACCCAACACTTTAGTCATAGGTGACTCTGTAGTCAGGCACACTGATGTCTCACTCACTAGACTGAAAAAGGAGAAAATTACAGTCAGCTGCCTGTCGGGTGCCAGGATCTGCCACATAACGCATGCACTCAAGTCACTCCACAACAAGTACAAATACAACTCTGTCATTATCCATGTTGGAGTGAATGACTTGAGGCATACCTCCCTAGACTACATGAAAAGAGACATGGAAGAGCTCTCGGATCATGTGGCCCAGGCAGGTATGACCCTAGCACTGAGCAGCATCCTGCCTTCGCCCAGAATGATACCACAGTATAAGGACAAAATGATTGACTTCAACAATTGGCTAAGCTTCTGGTGTCATTCAAAGGGGATCCAGTATCTGTCTGCCTGGGACGGCATGATTCACAGACCACTATGCTTTGCCAGAGATGGTCTGCACCTGTCGCGCTGGGATTCAGGTTACTGGCTAAGGCTTTTACCACCCCTATAGTGCCTTTTTTAGGCAAAGTTCAAAGGAGAAAACCACTACCATAACAGGTACAAGCATGAAAAATCTGAAGGTAATGCTACTCAATACTAGAAGTCTAAACCTCAAAATGCATTCTCTCAGGGCACTCCTAAAAATGGAGAACATCGATATCTGTGCAGTAACTGAGACCTTGTTCAAGGCAACAGATCCCCCATCATGCCTCAAGATTCTCACTACACCTTTCTAAACATACTGGAAAATATTAAGATATAACCAAACACCTTAATACTGGGTGATTTCAACTACCCTGCCATTAAATGGTGAAAACTACTCGTGTACCAACACCTTTGCCCAACGTTTTTTGGAATTCATAAATTCCAACGCCATGGATCAACTAATCCTTAGTCCCACCAGGGGCTCCAATATCCTAGACCTGGTCATTACCAACATGGGAAATCAATGCTCCACACCTATGGTCACCCCCTCGTTGGTCAGGTCTGACCATAAGCTAATCACCCTCGACATCCACATCCCACTCCCACTGCCCAGTAAGGAAACCTCCGTAAATAACTTCTCCATAGCCAACTTCATGCTACTCAAGTCAGAAGTGACAAACTTCATGACAGCCATGCAGATGGGAACTGAAAGTTCGACTCACTAAAGCACTGTACGGGCACATCTACTTGTGCATGAATCATGCCATCCCCAATAGAACCAAGATGCTCTCCTCCAAAAAAAGAAAGCCAATCTGGTGGTCCCTTGACATAAACAAACTTTACAACAAAAGGAAGAAACTGTTGCAGAAAAGAGGAAAATCCCAGGATGCAAAACCTCCCTTACCAGCCTCAGTAAGAAGCTGAGATCTCTCATAAAATCCTCAAAAGCTAGTTACGAAAATAAAATTGCCAAAGATTCCAAAGACAACCACAAGGCATTCTATAGCTATGTCAAGAATCTAAATCGCAATGCTCAGATCTGCTCTGAGCTACAACAGAATGGCATTAAATATACTGATCTCAAGGAGATTTCCAATATCCTGGCAGACTGATTCAGTACAAATTTCACCCCACCCTTATCCCCTAAAGGGCCCATCTCAATACTGAAAGATTGCCACATTCTAGTAATAATGGCCAGACAGGTAAAAAATGCACTCTCCAGAACTAAGAATACAGCATCCATGGGAATAGATGACATCCCAGGCTGTGTACTACATGAACTACAAAATGAACTGGCATCTCACCTAAGTGTCATGTTTAATCATAGCCTCACCTCAGGCTTTGTGCCCACTGAGTGGTGCACAGGTACAGTTATCTCACTCTCCAAGATGGATCCACCTTGGATCCTGGGAACTACCACCCCATCAGTCTGATAAGCGTGATTTGCAAGGCCATGGAACGTATTAACATGGAACTTATAAACAAAGACATTGGCAACCTTCAAACACTGGACCCCACGCAGTTTGGGTTTGTGAAGGGCTGATCTTGTCTCCTGAACCTAATTGACTTCTTCAAATCAGTCTTCAGAGCCATGGACAAGGGTAAGGTGGTCAGCACAACCTATCTGGACCTCATCAACGCCTTCGACACCATCCCCCACTCTGGAATCATAGATAAACTTACTAAACTGGGCATTAATCCGTACATCACTCGATGGGTTGCCAATTGGCTTACTGACAGAACCTACACTGTAAAAGTAGCCGACTCAAAATCCAGCTCCAGACAAGTGACAAGTGGAGTACCTCAGGGTTCAGACTTGGGACCGCTCTTATTTGGCATCTACTTCTCTGAAGAACAGGCCAACACTAAGGGACTCTGGCTATCAAAGTTCGCAAATGACTGCAAACTGGGAGCCATTACTGAATCCCCAAATGATGTGGATATTCTACAAAAGGTATAGTTATCCCCTTTGGTAAAAAACATGTACCCAAGAATTACCACATAGGTGGCAGTATACTAAACACGAAAGTGTGATAAGAGACTTAGGGACACAGGTGGACAGTGGTCTCACCTTCGATAACCACATCGCCACAACAGTCAGGAAATCCTTCTATGTGGCACACCTCATAACTAAGGGCATTTCATCCAGAAAAAAGGAGGTTATTGCCCCACTGTACTCATCCCTCATTAAACCCATTATAGAATACAATGCCCCATTTGGTATGTACCTCTCAAGACATCTGCAACAACTGGAAAGACTGCAGAAATACCTTACTAAAAGAATCACAGGCCTAAAGCAGATGCTCTATGCTGACCTTCTAAAAAAACTCCACCTATACTCTGTCACATATCGTCTACTCAGAGGTGATCTCTGCTTAACATACAAGGCCATGTCAAACCCAGAGCTGTTGGACATGCTACACTTAAAGAAATCCCAATCCCTCAGAGACACATGCTCCAGGGATCTAAACCTTGTCATCACAATGAGCAAAACATGCTGTAGGGATAGGTTCCTTACCCAGAGACTCCCCAGACTCTGGAACAGACTGCCCATACATGTCAAGCAGAACGCCCGGCCCTCTTCAAAAGGAACCTTGATGATTGGATGGGAGATAGGAAATTCACCCTGGGGATCACGTCAGTTTCCCTGCTAGACAGGGGTCCAGGAAAATAAATAATGTGGGAAGAAATAGCCAGGGAATTGTTATGGCTAGGCTTGTACAGGCACTAGGGCCAATAGCCTAGTACCAACCTATGAACCTATGAACATGCCATTTGTGTACACCTCTGTATAGCAGTCATTGTTGACAGTGGTAGCAGGGGGTTTGCTTCTCTTTATGTCATCAGTTAGGAGCTTATAGTTTGCTTTGGATAAATGTTTCATCCTTTCTGCTCTTGAGGGCGTGTCAAGTATGATTGTGAATGTGAATGAGACTAAACTGTGATCTGATCTGACCAGGGGGGCCAACACACAGAGGTTATTACAGAGAACCACTGTGTTAGTCAGTACTAAGGCTAGGGCATTCAAACCCCTTGGGTCTATGACACGGGATCGAAAAGTTAAAATATCGAATGGCTGTAACACCAAAAATACCGTTCATATAAATCCATTTTGTGAGATCACAGTACAGTGAAAATCAGAAAATTTGCCCTTTCCTCACTGTAGTGCATTCTTGGAGTTGGTATATATATATATATATCTATATAAATATATATATATATATATATATATATATATATATATATATATATATATATATATCAATATATATATATATATATATATATATATATATATATATATATATATATATATATTTAGCAGGGGGGTATGGGGTGCAGCCCCCCACAAAATGGCTTTCTAAGAATGGCATTATGGGTGTTAAAGCTGTTCGATATTTTAACTTTTCGATCCTGTATCATAGACTGAAGCCCCTTGTGGGAGTGCAGACTATCTGTTACATAGCATGTGTATTAACAAAGTCCATGAACCTTAGGGTCAGAGTTTTTGTGCACATATATGACTCCAAATCGATGGAAGGATAGTTGAAGTCACACATGACAAAGGTGTTTGGCTGTATAATGAGTGACTCAAGTACAGTCAAGTAGGCAGGGTGGTACTCATGGTTCATGATTTGGGACCTGTACCTATCAATGATATGGGAGGGGGTTTTACATACAGTTAGTTGAACATGGAGTAGTGCTACGGAGTCATACTTTTTGACCAGTCTTGCAATGTATTTGTCTTTAATGAAAATGTATACACCTCTGTCTTTGGTTCTTTCATGCTCATTTTGATGTGTGTATGTGTGGAAGGCATGTTACCCTTGCATGGCTAGGGTTCTCTCTGCGGCCTTAAACCACATCTGTGTGACTGCACAGACATGGGCATCTTCCAAGGTAAGGAGGTCTTCCAATGAGTGCAGTTTTTGATTTACACACATTGCATTACACAGCATAACATTCGGTTTGCCTGTAGTGGATTGTTTTATGTTGTGACTTTAGTTGTTCTGACATTGCCTAAAAAGTCCACTATGGGGGAGGAAACTGTTTCTCTTCTTATTTGCATTAAGAAGACATTGAGGCTTGGGTGTTCATTTAAGTAGTTTATTGTATACAAATACATCAGGATGGATGGCAGGAACATTAAACTTAAATGAACTGACTAACTAACTGACTGACTACAGACTTGCATGCTCTCACTCTGGCTGCTCACTGAGAATGGCACTGTTGCTTGCACATGCTCAGTACTTATATGCATGTGCTGACTCATTGGAAAGCTTCTTAAAAGTATATCACACACACTGATCTACAGTAAGCACTTTCATATAGTACAGTGAGGTACATCTCCAGTCATTCACTGCAATATGGACCATGACAAAGTCATAATGGTACCTGCTGAGAGACTTGAGTGCATGGGTGATCTGACTGACCCTGGCATCTGACAGGCAGCTGACTGTGACGTTTTCCTTGTCAGCCTGCAAGGGGGACATCTGTATGTCTCACTATGGAGCCACTTATGAGAAAGACATTTGGTTGTGAGGTGTTTTGACTGAGGGGCTTATTGGCTGAGAAACTGGTTTGTGTATTATTATGTGTAGTGGATTCTATTTACGCATGGGAGGTCGCCAATCTTTAGTTAGGTTTCTAGCAAGTACCTCCATGTATGTGGGTTTATGTGTTGTGCCCTTGTTATGTCCAAGAGGTAAACTGTGTGTGCTGACAACATGATATCTGGTTTGTTATTATGTGAGAGAACTGATTCCAAATTCATAGTATAGATACAGCTCTCACATGTTGTATTAGTTTGTTTTAGCAGTAACTGGTTGTCAGTATACACGAGGCAATTGCTTTATTGACTCAGGATGCCCATGTAAATCATACTGCCTAGAGAAATGGTGGAAACTGTCTGTCCATTATGGATGGTAAATAATTTAGTTACTAGTGGGGAGTGGGCTAGATAGACCAGGTTATGGTGTAAGACTAACAAAATGTGTCTGTTCTATGGAGAACTAGGGTTACAAAAATGTGTCAATGTTTCACAATGCACAACTTAGTTTCTAACAGGGCAGCAGTGAAAGCTCTGAGCAGCTATGGTAAATTAAGTGCAAACCACCCAAAACACAATGCTGGAATACAAGTGAAGTTAAACTATTTTAAAAAAAGTAAACAAATGGAAAGGCCAACAGTGAGCCTTAGTCCAGCAATCCCCAACTCAGATGGGTTATTGGCTGCAGACGTCTGCCACAAGGGTGCAGACGAGCCTTCTTAATATAAGAGGGCTAATTTTAGTGCTCCATTGATACCAAACAGTCTGGATTCAGCAAGCCTAAATCAAGCCTATGCTACAAAATGCAGAAGTACTTAAAATCCAAAGAGCATAAAATCTGAATCAAAACAAAAGAATCCAAGTATATAATACTTAGAACTGGTTTTGATGTAGCTGCGCATTAGTTTATAATGAGCACCATCACACATTTATTCCTTAAAGAAAAAAAATGGGGAGGACAGAAAAGTGGTGAAATGGGGCGCAAGCAGGCGGAGAACAAAATGAAAGAAAGGCATGAATGTGCAGAAATGATGTAGGAAAGAACCATAGCTATCCATTTCTTCCAGAATAAAACTTGAACTTATATGTACAAATTTTGCTGAATTTGGCCTGTTACAGAATCATGTGTCATGAAGACACATGTGCAAAATGGAGAGCTAGGTATGGGAAGATTTTTTTTTTTTGTTAGACAGGTGCCAATTTATTCATTTATTTATTTATTTATTTATTTATTTTGAGAGAGAGGAACATTGGGGAAGGGCTGTAAGAATGTATGGGTGAGGTAAGTTGGACAGGTGAGGAAGCAATTGCAGACAGACAAAACAAACAAGTCAAGAGACAGGGATGGTGAATGACACATGAGATGGGTGAACACAATGGATGGGGAGAGGGTGGGAAATGCAGTCCCTATGCACATTAAGGCAGTTGACAGTAAGAATCTAGACCTCAGCCAGTGGACTGTTGTCACTGTCACCTCACTGTGTTGATGGCTGCAGTGCCCTATGTCTTGCGCCTCCTATGGGTGCTCTGCATGAGGATTGAGACCAAGTGCTCCATCTGGCATAGGCATGCACCAACAGTGGAGTGTACAATCCTATGCACCATCCCTTGCAGTTTGTCACAAGTGATAAACTCACCACCTCTGCCACTGCTGCCGGAGGGAGACACAAGCCTATCCTCTGGGGAAGAACTACCTGAAGGGCCGGGTAGTACAGGCGTAGCAGAGGGGGTGCTACCAGGTTCTGCTGTAGCTGGTGGAGTGAGGGGCAGGTGGATCCAGCTGGACAGTCCTGCCCCACTGTGCTGTGGGAAAAACAAAATATAAACAAAAAAAAAAGGAGAGAGAAAGGGTTGAGGTGAGAGAAGAAAAGGGGAGAACATTAGTAACTTCATATGTGACATACAAAGCATTGATACAATTATTTGACTCTATTCTGTTACCTTTGCTTTTAACACTACAAACTCAAAAATAAATATCTTTCTTACTTTTAAGACTACCCAGAGGCACACTATAGTACAGATTGTAGCCACTAATCCTTGATGTGTGCATATATTGCACATATGTGTTCCAATTATACTTATTACAGTTTACAGAAGGTCATTTGTGGCACTGGTATAGAGGTATGCAGTTACATTGCAATAATGATGAAAACCTAACAGTATTTTACATTTGGGAAGTGTGTTTTTTGAACCCACAAACAATGATTATGCTAAAATGCTGTACTGTTCTTTTGTCCTGCAGACTACTGCATGTATACTTTCCTTTTACAGTTTTGGACACCTGGATACCCTAACATTGCACCTGAAAGCACATACCCTCTGCAGCAATTCCTGACATGCCTGCCATAGTTCAAGCTCAATGTATAATGAGCATTTCCCACCAACTGCATTTTATATGCTGCTGTTTTCCCACATATTGCATGTCTCCCATTTACTGAGAGTCCACACATTTTGGTTTTGCAACATTTGAAAATGTTGTGCATCACTTACTCTAGTGCAAACATAGTAGGCAAGGGTGTGCAGTGCTGATCACCATGTTTGTGCAATGTTAAGTGATGAGCAACAGTGACGAACAATGCAATTTCTAGATAATTAGGTGACAGGCCCTTGTGTAAATGTGCTAGTCAAATGTACCATATATATATATATATATATATATATATATATATATATATATATATAAATATATATATATATACAGCTTTCCTACACTTACAGCTATTACCACAAGAAGGTTGAGAAAACAGTTGTGTAGGTTGCACTTCATTGCTATAATCTGCAATCTCACAACAGTAAAACAAAATTTGCACACTGTGTACTAGAACCCTAGACCATCTGATGCACTCCACACCAACACTTAACATCTGCTACCATGGGATTATTGAGATGATATAGGCTATCTTAGTAGTTATTGTAAGGTTCTTGCTGTTAATCGTAGCACAACACTGCTTACTGTTTTTGCATGATGCACAACTTTATTAATTGAATGCATCTGGTTTATATGTGTGGCTGTCTGGGTCCTGTCTACAACCTGGGTGGTCCATTCCTCCAGTTTGTGTGCTGCTGTGCTTCAGGCAAACCAGGTGAGCACAGCTAAACATGTTTATACCAAGCAGCGCATTTTACAAACACTGGCAACACCCCCCCCCCCAAAAAAAATAAATAAATAAATAAAGAAGAAATTAAAACATAAAAGGGTGACTGTCCACACTTTTGAAGATTGTCCAGATATTTGTATCATATATTTGGCCTGCTCCTTGTAAAATATGTAGTTTATTGTGAAATCACTGAAGATTACAGTCAATATATAATGACATACATTTCTGTTCTGTACATTTTATCCTTCAGAAAATGCATGCTTGCCCTTTGTCCCCACATTAGTTTAGTGTTTGTTCACATTTCTGGCATTAAAAGATTGTGTGGAACAATCCACAGTCGATATACAGGTTTTGTCACCAGAAACACCAGGGCGAGCCAGAAAGCCTTGCTTATGCATGCCACAAATCATTAATATTCATGGTGTGAGGCTGGGGAATGCTGCACGATGGTGCACGATAAGCAGTATTGCATATACAAATACACTTTGTGTAGGCTCTGTGTGGAACCTACAAAGAGTTTATTGAATCCTGACCAATTGCTATCAGTTTAAATAGTTGATAAGATTACCACCTGACTTTTTTACAGGGTAGTGTTAATTTGGGCAGATCTCCTCTGTGTATATGTGTATGGGGGGATGAAAATGGCAAATGCCTTAATATTTTACAAGAAACATATTTTCTGATTTTCTTATAAATGTCATAAATCCTGCAATGCTGCATTTATATCATGTTAATAACACATAAAATAATATAAACCACTAACATTGCACATCACAGAGTTTTTAGTTTGGCAATAAAATCCACAACAGAGATGTGAGGAGATAGCTGCCCCTAGTGTGAGGTACAGAACTGACTGGCTAGCTACCTGGTTGTATAAACCTCAGCTCTAGATGACTGTTCACTTTTTTATTATTTGTGAAAATGAAAAATAAAGACACTTAAACATTACAATATTAAGCAACAGTAATAAACAATCCAAATTTTCAGATATTAATTCCTCTTCTGTGAAGATAATTAAGAAAAAAACTCAAACAGGCTTAGACACTGGAATAATTCAGATTTGATTCATGCTAAGCACTTTCATCAACCAAATGGACTTTATCTGATCATTTTTTTCAATAACAGCTTTAACCCATTGGAAACAAATATGTAAATAAAAAGCACAAAGGATCATAAATCATGACTGACAATCTCATACATAGAAATAAGCCTAACCTAGAATTAAAAGCTAGCCTGAAGTACATGCCATTTTTTTCCACAATTCACACTAAATTAAAAAGCAGAAACAACACTAACAAAACAAAATTGAAATAAACTGAACTGTAAATTAACTCCTCATCTGTCTCCAGACAGAGATTCACTAAATGCTATTTAACAGCAAAGTGACAACAAGATCCTTCCAAAAGGAGTGATAAACTAAACAACTGGACAGAAACAAAACAAGCAAAAAAAAATCAGAGAGACAAAGTGAAAAACTGTGTGTTTGTGTGTGTGTGTGTGTGTGTGTGTGTGTGTGTGTGTGTGTGTGTGTGTGTGTGTGTGTGTGTGGGTGGGTGTGTGAGTGTGTGCATGCGCGCGTGTGTTTGTGTGTGTGTGTGTGTGTGTGTGTGTGTGTGTGTGTGTGTGTGTGTGTGTGTGTGTGTGTGTGTGTGTGTGTGACAAAAGGCACATGAATCAAGAAAACACCACCCACTCTAGTGACCTTAGAACAGATGCAAAATAAAGAAACATCACAGATAAAAATACAATCAAAATAAAAACTGTAATCATAAGACTATAAAAACAAACCAAACAGAAAAGCACTTTCAGCCACAGGGCTTCAACAGATCACAGTTAAAATTGAGCAATCTTAAATGCAACCATACACTTAAAATATGAAAAAAAAACAATCAATAAAATGTGTGAAATAAATGCAAATGACTCTCTCTCTCTCTCTCTCTCTCTCTCTCTCTATATATATATATATATATATATAGATGGACTTCATAACACTGAAAACTCAAAACACTGAAAATGAGAAAATTTCATAATATAGAAGACCAAATCACTGAAACTTCAAAACACTGAAACTTAAAACACTGAAAACACATATCATACATATACTCCCCGTGATTCATGAAGCTCGGTGCAAGGCCGGCGTTAGGCTTGCACCGACCGTGTGGCATGTAGATGGTGCAGTAGTGCCAAATGCATATTAATGAAGGCACGCTGCCGGCACAACCACGTGCATAGGAAACAAGCGCGAGTGCATACGGCATGTCAAAGTACTGCACGGAGGCGTGGAAATGTCAGCTGTCGACATGCAACCTAAAATGCTTGCATATAACAATTTGCCTGCAATAGTAATCACACCTGTCAGTGTCCGTGGATACTGAAACTTATGCAAAGCATGCAAGACAGTTCTTGTGAACACAAAATTAAGAAGCAAACACAAATGCACGGTAGGGAATATCGAGTCTCCATCCCTCGAACAAATGACATTGAAAACCATGTGCCAGTATTCTAATGCAGTGTAGATAGTTATACCAAGTGGAAGTGAAATGCATCATGTTAGCGCGCTGCCAATAGCTACGTCTAGCCCAATGGTCAGGGTTACCAGCTGTCCCACATAGTGAGGGATAGTACACAGCTGGGCAGATGTGTCCATACCAAAACCATGATAAATGTAAATATCTAGCGACCGTGTAACAGAATTATATCCCACAACAGCATATTCTGTTACGTTTGTGTTTGTGGTTGTGCTTCATTAAACACCAACTCGTTCCTCTTATTGGTGAGCTCCCAGTGACTTTTTCGTTTTGTGGTTTTATTTCACTGGCATCTACTTGTTTTTTTAATAGTCACATACAATAGGTATGTCCATATGTAACATACCACATATGACAAGAAATAGAATAAGCAAGAAAACAAAACAGAAGGAGCATATAAACTGTACAACAATAAGCTAACATGTAGGCAGAAAGGAAAAGTATTATCCGTAGTGCTGACCGTGGATATGTGTTGTCCTGTAAAATCAGATATGTGTCCGGAATATATCCCGTCCTGGACATATGAAAAGGTGGCACCCTACCAATGGTCAGAGCAGTCGGCCAAAATCCGCCCATATGCGGTCCAAGCCGTACTTGTCAGGATGTGTCACAGTTGAACGGGTATTACCCGGGTGTACCAACCATGTCGTGAAAGTTAAGTATGGGCGTGTACCTATGTGCGTGATGTACAGCATGTGGAAGGTGAAACATGCCAGGGTAGTGCACACAACCATACAGGTACCTGACATATGTAGTGTATGCAATGTGTTCCCTTGACCGTGTAATGGGCCATCAACCAAAGAAGTGATGGATGGAGTGTCAGGAATATGTGTTTGTGGGGGGATGGGTAATGGTATAATCCACAAAGGCGAGACTGTGTTGGATGCAGAATAGGTGAACTGGAGGTGTATGAGGGAGCAGTGGGTGAATCAGAAAGAAACACAAAGAACAAGTATACACATCTGCAATACAACCTGACAGGCCATACTGTAGAACACAATCACACAAACATATGAATATTAAAATGTGTGATACAAATGTACAGAAACGTCACCGGCACATACCCACAGAATGGTCTGGATGGAACTGGCCCATTCAAATGCAACATACCTGGATGCATAATTGAATACCCATCATCCCCTCCACAGCACACAACTCGCCCCCATACCTGAACGTCCACCAAATCCAACCATACTTGGCCTACTAGCTTGGCGCAGCCATATCTACACATAGGGACCACTACTCATATGTAGTAGGCAGTGTTACCCTAGGCAGTTTCAGGATTGCAAACTATGTATCCCTTGCACCCCAACACATTTTCGTAAAGCCAAAAGAATGGATGGTATTCGTCTTGTTCAATTTTTGGATATCCCTCATGGGATAAGTAACCTGTGTAAACATCAGACTGGGTATCAGGACATGATGTCCAGTCCTGTAGACATCCAGACACAAGTTGAATGTGCAGTAGTGGTGCACGAGACTGTTCAGCCCTAGACGGTCATGCAGAACCTACTACCCAGGATCAAACACCTGCCCGTGATGCACGTCTCCCCACATGAATAATCGAGAGAATATATTGTACACATTCGCATAGTGGCACTTCAAAATAGGGTGATTAAGGCACTGACGTAAACAGAGTACCTCCTGACCCACTATGTGAGGGACAGTCACTGTTTGGGTAGGTGTGTCCTGACCAACAATGATACAATGGCAAATGTCCTGTGATTGTAGGAAATAACTATGTAACATACTGCATGTAACAGTTGCCTAAAGCAGTTATGTCTGGATATAAAATATGTAATTCATACAAGAAACAGACTAAGCAACTAAAATGCTAAAGGAATAGGCTCTCAGCTAGGAAAATATTGAATGTTCTAAACCCTGCACTGACTGTGGGTAAGTGTTGGCCTAAACAATCTGGTGTCTCCAGAATATATCCCATCCTGTACATATGAAAATGTGGCAACCCTACCAATGGTCAGAGCATTCACACAATAACTGGTCAGCCTCTTAATCACTCACAAAGCCAGTGACCTTTGGAGGAAAGGTGTTGAATGAGAATGACAAATGACAAGAATTAAGAGTAATAGATGCATTTAACTGCAGAAAACAAGTAGTAATACGAATCTGTCAACACGTTCCAAGTTAATAGTACTAATATTGTAGAAGTGTCCGTGATTGTCCCAGATTTGTCATTGCCTTGTCCCTGTCACTGTTGAAATTAGTCCCCGAGTATCACAGAGGTCCGTACACATATGTACACCAACCAACTGTCACATTTGTTGACAGGACTATTGCATACCTGTAGTGAATTTATAAGTGATGGCCACAATAATATTCATTGTATATATGAATGAATGAAATAGTCAAATGTGAAGGGAAACACCAGTGGAAACCATCCCCCACCCTGTATCATGTAGTGGAACCACCCCCTCCTATATTATGTAGTACCGATCTAATAATGTGGTCAGAGGTGCCCAAACCCCTGCATCTGTAAACATAGGTAGAATGTTAAAATCAGGACCAACTCTGTCGATGTGCTACGTCTGACATTTGAACAGGTACAGGGCAGTTCTAGTCACCAGTCAGACAAGCCTAAACCCAGACCAGCACATGAACACCCTAACAATCAAAAACATGTATGTGCCAGGACTATAAGCGTTGGAGTTCTGAATATCCTTGGAGTGAGTAGACATGCAGCACGGGTCCAGAGCAATAGGGAATAGGGAATGTTGGAAGTGTAGTACTGTGGTTTTCCCAGCAGGAGAATGGATGCCTGCTGTGTAAGTGAAGCAGTGAGGCATATGTTAGGATAGCTATGAACCATGGGTATACATATAAATGAAGCAGAACACCAATAGTGTAGTGGTTAGAGCATCCGCCTAACGTAAAGGCATTCCCGGTTCAAGTACGACTATAGCACATATCAATTTATTGTGTAATGAATGCCTCTGTACTATAAAGTCAACATTTAAACATGTAAAGGTGAACGCGTGTTTCACGTGGGGCCGTTAACCGGATTCCATCAATCAAAGTGGTACTGTCATAAGGAATAAGGCACATGTAAGCACAAAGAAGTGGCAGTAAACATATGTAACTCACAATAAGGAGGTGTAAGTGCGCCTGCATGGGTGTAAGCAACTTTAAGCATAGCAAATGTATGTTGTTTTGTACAGATGTAACATATATATATATATATATATATATATATATATATATATATATATATATATATATGTATATATATATATATATATATATATATATATATATATATATATATATATATATATATATATATATGTATATATATATATATATATATATATAAAGATGTGTGTATAGATAAATATCCACAGACATAAAGGAAATATGCAATTATATATATATGTATATATATATATATATATATATATATATATATATATATATATATATATATAATGAACGCCGAAAGACGAAAGCATGCATAAGGGTTGTTGTGAAGGGAATCTAGAGCCACTAAGGTATTATAAAGTGCTCACAGCATATGTCAGATAAAGCTGCACAAGAGTGAGTAGAGCACCGCTATTCACACCAATGGCTGGGTTATACCAGTGGCCATAATATCGTTGAAGTGCTACGTCAACATTATACACAGACGGAATGTAGTTCATGTTGTGACCACCTACACTTGTAACCCGCAAATTGTTCATAATCCATAACACCAGGAAAGGCACATATGTGCAATTATAAATGGAGGGAGACCCTGTGAATACATGAGGTGGTGCAAAATGTGTGTAGGCCCCCAACGTTCTGGAGAGGGCAATGTGTAAAGGTGTGTTATGGCTGTGATATCAGGTGGATAATGGCTGTTACGTGTGGAAACTCAACACGGGTGGGCTGGAGAAACTATGGCTCTGCGATTATGGACACAGGAGTGCTAGGGTTGGTTGCACTGGTTGCAATGGAGTGGCCTGTGGAGGTCAGCTAGTACATAGGTGGAATTCCCAGCTAGAGCGTCGTCTGCGCTGGGACATGCGTGAATGGGCGTACCGTCGTTAGAGGTTGTGCATCAGGGCTGGCAGCCCGGCACGTAAAATCTATCTGCCAACCATTAGCGGACCGGAGTTCTGCTGTGGCGACCCCAAACCAGGAAAAGCAGAAAGACACAACTACATGCAGACATCAATATGTTGACGTACAATCTCTGTAACACAAGCACTCCATTTATTAACATAAATAATATGAATGTGCACAGAAACAAACACAGTAGCAGGAACAATAGGCTGTGCATACGAGAAATAGGTCAAATGACACTGTATCACACACACTTATCAGCGGTACTCCAGACATGAAAAACGTGCAACATCTGTCCGCTGTATAATGTGCTGTATACTGATTACAAGTTAACTGGAGTGAAGTGTCAGTGTCATAATGACTAAGGCAATAGTATGCTGTTGAAGCAGAGATAAAACCCAATACGCATGTGTAAGTGGGTATGTCCGGGAAATGTATTGGTTAACAGACATACAGATGTATATATATATATATATATATATATATATATATATATATATATATATATATATATATATGCACACACACACACACACACACAAAGATATATATATATATATATATATATATATATATATATATATATATATATATATATATATATATATATATATATATATAGATATATATACACATACAACAGTTATTGATATATACACATACACACAAAACAAATATATATGTCATTGTAGATATACACATGTACATAACTAGGTTACTTTACAGAAATTACGGGTAACATATGTTCAGACCGGGCATATGTTACTGGGAGGTCTAATAAACAAACGTTTTACCTCTAGGCCGGTCAGACATACAGACAGGCAATAAAGATAAATACACTGCTGCTGTCCAAAACACCGGCAGGAAAGTACCAGTGGGAGAGATCTGCAAGGTCTACACTTTAAACATGGATAACGGGGTCCCTTGCGGGATACCACAAATTCACTCTACATGTGAATCCCTGGTTATCGATGCGAGCAGAATGTAGACGTACATGGAACAGTAGGTTGTGCAAGTGTAATAACACATGGGTTGACAAAATGTATGACGTGTCCCGAGACGGGGAGAGTGGGCAATGTGTAGGGGTGTGCTCATACCCCAGCTGCTGTTACAGTAAGTAAGTATTTGTCATGAGTGCTGTAGAGGGGTGCCAGGTAGGTGAATCATGGGTATGCAATAATGGGCTTTAGTGTGCAGGTGCTGGTTGGCAGAGATGTAGTAGGCCCACCCAGTGGAAGTCATTAATATTCCTATGTGGGCATAGCAGACACCTATACCTCCCAAACCTGAAGAGCACATCTACTGGATAGTCTGTAAACCATCGGGGAATACATAGGGACCATATCAGTGCCGTGTACCTGATAAGCATGGACGTCCATAGTTATGGCTCAGAATGTAACAAAGTCCAACTAAACACTTCCAGAACTAGTGATATTAGGTGGACAGGTGGCGGAATACAGGTAATGACTGATGACAACATGTATGAGTCATAAACAGCATGTACCTCAACAAACGTGAATGAATGCATATACTCTGTGACTGTCAATGTGTCTGATTAATAGAACCAATCATCTAAATGTGTCCCTCAGGGTGTTATGCAGTGTCCCTGATATAGTGTTCATTCTCCCCCATTGGTATGTGAGGTCTGCTAGTGACAGAAAGCGCATATTTCGCTGACCACCTTAGGTAGATGATAGCATAATAGATGTGGATTACCACCTGTTCGCCTTTGAGGGACACACCAGTCTGGGCAGTTGTGTTCTGCAAAATGAATGTTATGGCACATGGCCTGTGAGTTCGGGAAAGGAGGTCACAGATTGTGTGTAGTGGTGTCATAAAATTATTTTGTTGTATAAGAAACAGCTACATGTTATAGGAAACAGTATTAGTAACTATAATGCTACAAGAATAACCTTAACGTATGCAAACCGGTGAAGTAGTCAGTTTACTACTGGCTGTGGGTATGTGTTGCCTTGCCAAATGTGATAGCTCTACATATAGGTCCTATAGGGCTGCCACCATTCTGAATGGCCAAAGTGGGACCTGCTCTGTAGAAATGTCAGACGCACCAGGGCAGAACATACCTACAGCCATGCATAGTACAGAAATATACATATTAGCACAAATCAAAGCTTAGTCTAGCAGCAGTCAAGTTGCTTATGCTACTTCACATAACATATCGACGTGTCATGTATACAAGACCTGTTACATGCAACTATTACAGACACGTAGAATATAAGAATGTCCTCTAATCAGGACAGTTGCAATGGCTAGAGTATTGTCACATGACACATATGCCTAATGAGGGACTGTCCCATGCAAAATGGGAAAGGTGTTACTCCTACAGTCAGTCTCCTGTCGTCCAATCTAAAAGATGGAAAACCTACAGTAGGTATGTGGTAGCATGACCCGGCAGAGAGTTGCGTTAACCAAATAACATTCACATGTCAGCATTGCAGAGTATCGGTTCCCATGTATCAGCCAGATGGGAGCAGATTGTATGAGGAACACGCATATAATATGATTATGTCACTGGACAGGCCGCCGAGTACGTACAGTCGAATGCCTGCCGTCGCCTAATGGTTAGACATACCCGATACTGTAATCATGTAGTCCAATGTAATACACATCACAAGGGATCGCACACACCCAGCGTGAGTGACAAATGTAAGCACAAATGTCGGTGAGCGAGCGGGTGTAAGCGTGTTTGTCTACCAGTATGCCAGTAGTGCACTGTTAAAGAAATGTGGAGTCTAAATGGGTATAAGGAGCTGTAACCAGACGTCAGCAGTGCTTAACACCGTGCAAACCCACTCACAACTGCTCCCACCTGCTGGAATGTGCCTTACCCACTCCGTATCCAAAAGCGTTGTTCTGTCAGCAAACAAAGAACCATCCTTTGCACGTGTTGGTAGCAATACCCTGCGCACATAGCTCATGTGAATTACCAATACACCATGGCATAGGTACAGACAATAGACCACACATATACCATACAGCACAGTCATCCAACAGTATAGCAATGTACTGGCAGATATGTCCGGACCACTGGTGTTTGCAGGCCTGGCCATCCTGTGTTTCAGTGTGTGAGCATGCCCAGTATGACTGTTATGCATGTTGTCGACTGACATTACCAACATACCATCATGTGTGTGAGTATGCCAAGTATGGTCAACTGGATGGCATGTGTCACATGTCCAGATAGTCAGTACTGTGGTGCCGACCCCTGCTTTCTACACCGACAGGTGGCATGCTGCGTCTGCAGGGTAGCTAATGATCATGTGGCACTGACAGTTGCTACATTTCTGCATAGCGTGGGGGGACATCCAACCGCATCCACAGTCCTACACAGCACCGTGGGTGGCGCATATGACTCTCACATGTGTACGTTGGAAGGGGGCACAGCTGACAGTTCTACACATTTGCCACTACTGTACTGGTATGCCAGGTACTCCATGTCAGTGTGTGGACCTACCTAAATTGCTGGTTGGAGGCATACCAGTGTACGTCAAATCCTAGCTTTAATTACCAGCATAGTGGTGTCAGACGTCCTAGCTTTCACAACCTACATCCAACTACCTGGCCTGCTGTAGTCTGTGTGTGTCTGTGGGGGTTGGGGTCATTCATTGGGCATATCCAGAGGCCATTGTATATCATTTGGCTGTATTGGTCTACACCTGTCCAGCTGTATGGAACGTGTGTGGGCTGTATGGACACACATGATGTTCAGCCCATAACCTGCAGTGGGTTAGGACACCCTGTGTACTACTGGCTACTATTGTGATCCCGGTATGTGCTACAGATGTCATGGTGCCACTATGGACGTGTACTGTCTGCTGCCCTAATATTCGGCCACCAAATTCTCTTGTATGCTCACATCTATACCATAGCAACGGGTAAATACCCATTCTAATACAACTGTCAATTGTTAGGTTGATAGACGTACCTTGGGGGTGTTCCAGACCTGAGGACAGTGCTGGAGGGCTGCCTATGTTGGATGCACACAGTGCACTTCCTATACATGGCTGAGCACATGTACTGTCATGATTGGCATCCATTGTACTGTGTGCGAGTCAGAGAGGGTGAAATCCCTGGGTACCTACTGTGTCAGTGCATATGCCTTGTGTTGCCCCTTTGCCAAGGGCAGGTCATACTGTGCACAGCCCTTTCACCTACGGGGCCCAGCTCTGGTAGTGGGCTGGCCATGTAATCTGCTGATTGTGCTGATCATCACCTGTGTGTGCAACCTGTTCACCCTGACTACCCCACTACTGCTTTTGTCCCTCCCAATGTCACCAGGCAGGTATAGACACACCCCTAGCTTAGGCGTGCTAAGGCAGGAGCACTCCCAAGGCACAGGTCTCCAATGTACGTACAGTATGCCTGACCCCCTTCCCATGCTTTCATCTATATTCGGGACCTGCACCCGGCTATCTACACACATACAGTCCAGGGATCTGCATCACACCCTCGGGATAAATGGGATACACTATTGTCAACCTCATCTGCATAGTATAGTCTTCTAATGCATAGTTATATGACCCATACCGAACCTCCAAATTAATAATCACTGCTTACTGTCGCTCAAATCTGTACACAACTGGTTGCAGGTGCCTTACCATCACCATATTCGATGTCCCATGGTCTTCCCAGCAACAAAATAACTGGTGTCTACACGACTAGAACCCGGGACCCTGCACACCACAGATGATGTGCTTTATCACTATGCCATGGCAGATATACATGCATCCGAGGTGATCACTTACAGATCATCCAGCACAAACATTCAATAGTGCTAATGTCCACATACATATATGTATATATCTATGTATCTATCTATATCTACATATATCATATATATTATATATATATATATACATATACATATATATATATATATATATATATATATATATATATATATATATATATATATATATACATATATATATATATATATATATATATATATATATATACATGCATACACACACATATACATATACACACATATGTAGATATTGCATTTATATCACAACAGCAGACCACATGACAGCAAAGCATTAGACAGGAATGAAAAGGAAACTACATATGCCACCTGCATTATGTAGTGTTGTTACTATCAAGGCACGTGTGTTATGTTGCATCACACGGGTCAGACTGTATTAAGGGTAAGAGTAGGGCTGCTGACATTTACTCACCAGACCTATTGGCAACCTAGTGTCTTGGCCGATTATGTGAGCTGTGGACACTATATAGGAAAGCAACAAAACACACTCAACACATCCTGAAGCTAGCCACCCACAGATACCAACACATAGGGTATGACTGCCAAACACACACACCTGCTATGCTTTGGAATTGAGCACCTACCTGTCTATTCTACCACACTACAGCATTACACAGTAACAGAACAGCCTACCAAGATTTCTGGATCACAGCACTCCCAGAGGCATATTTCTAGGTGGGTGACATCATCAGCAAAGGCAAAGATGCCTATAGGGAGTGTACGGAGAGTGAGCTGTCTAAAAACATTACTCTGTCCCCAAGCAGCTGGAAACACACACACACACACACACACACACACGCACACACACACACACACACACACATGGCAAGGCTGAGATTAGCATATAGACTTGACTACCTTATCACACTACAGCATTACGCAGTTACAGAACGCGCTACCGAGATTACTGGATCACACCACTCCCAGAGACATACTTCTAGGTGTGTGACATCATCAGCAAAGGCAAAGATGCCGATAGGGAGTGGGTTGTTTAAAAACATTATTCTGTCCCAAGGCAGCTGGAAACACACACACACGGCAGGGCTGAGATTAGAACATAGAACTGACTACCTTATCACACTACAGCATTACGCAGTTACAGAACGTGCTACCGAGATTACTGGATCACAACACTCCCAGAGGCATACTTCTAGGTGGGTGACATCATCAGCAAAGGTGAAGACGCTGATAGGGAGTGTACGGAGAGTGAGCTGTCTAAAAACATTATTCTGTCCCCAGGCAGCTGGAAACACACACACGGCAAGGCTGAGATTAGAATATAGAACTGACTACCTTATCACACTTCAGCATTACGCAGTTACAGAACACACTACCGGGATTACTGGATCACAACACTCCTAGAGGCATACTTCTAGGTGGGATTAGAACATAGAACTGACTACCTTATCACACTACAGCATTACGCAGTTACAGAACGTGCTACTGAGATTACTGGATCACCGCACTCCCAGAGGCATACTTCTATTTGGCTGACATCATCAGCAAAGGCAAAGATGCTGATAGGCAGTGTATGGAGAGTGAGCTGTCTGAAAAATATTATTCTGTCCCCAGGCAGCTAAAAACACACACATGGCACGGCTGGGATTAGAACATAGACCTGATTACCTTATCACACTACAGCATTACACAGTTACAGAACATGCTACCGAGATTACTGGATCGCAACACTCCCAGAGGCATACTTCTAGGTGGGTGACATCATCAGCAAAGTCAAAGACACTGACAGGGATTATATGGAGTGTGATCAGTCTAAAAGCATATTAATGTCCCAAGGCAGACGGAGATGAACACATGGCAGTGGTGTGAGCAGGACAACTGGCTATCTACAGAGCACTAATACAACACTACATAGATACGAGATGCACCACAGACAGTACATCTTTCAAGACAGTCAATATGACCTTCTAGGAATGCAAACATTGACATGGATGCTGGCAGTTACGGTGTACATACCTGTGAACCAGTGTGTTAAATTTAGGAATCCATCCTGAAGTGGGGTATGGCCATCTGTTGCTTGGATGACCACTATCGCTATACAGGATAACAATGGTCATGCCCATACACAGGGGCACACAACCGACAAAAGGTGTCACTGGGCATGCTCACACACTTAGTAGCACATGTCAGTCTGGAATGCACTATGTGTCCATCTACAAAATGGCGTACTGGGCATGCTCACACACTTAGTAGCGAAGGGCTGTCTTGTATGCACACAGATTCTAAACAGGGAAGGGCACAGTGTGTCGATAGTCATCATTGTTGGCATGAATGCTGTATGACATATGTCTGACACCGGTCTTCTACATAACGTCTGCTGCTGTCCATTACCTTAGCTGTACCAATCTAAACCTGGCATACTAATACCACCCATGGTGTTGTCTTGACAGGAGTGGGTACTTCACACATGTAGTACCATACAGAGATGAAGAACCTGACACCAGGTAAACACCCTGACACCTACAGGACAACTGCATTGTATGTGTATGCTAAATAGTGCTAGATGTGTAGCGTTCGTAATCATAGTTGCCAATCTAGATCCAACAATGGGGAATACTGACATCTGTGCAGTTGTGCACAATAGCACTACCACTGTATATCTCAGATACAGACATGTGGGCCATAAGACCGTTACAGACCTCTCCAGGTGTTAGTGTCCCCACGTATATGAAGGCCACTCACATGTACTGACCAGTACACTCTCAAAAGCCATCACAGATGTGTCAGGTGCAGATCACAGTGGTAAATGCCGCACTGTAGTATGTAGCCCTCACACATCACCACGTCCTTGGACCAGCAACACACATCCATACATTAGTACAACACCATGTTACTCATGACCAGTGGACTGTACCTAGCTGTACAACAACTGTGCAGACTACCCATGTACTGACAGGGTTCCATCATGTGTTATGCAATGCACTGATATCACTATTCATAACCAGGTCAGCTGTACACATAACAGGGGCCCTGGGTCTTATACAGCTGTAACAGATAACTGTTGCTGTACACCAGGCAACACACCCATGTTTGGATGTGACATACATGTAACTCCCATGGATATGTACATGCCCCACACACACACACACACACATACACACACAACACATATGTACATAGCATAGCTAATGCTGTCCTTCATGCAGACACGTGGCTACAGTGATTACACGCATGCACATGGAAGGTAGGTCCATGGCTGTTCAATGCTAACAGTACATAAGGTAGCAATGTTGACTGAGTAAACATTCCCTCTGTACTGGTTACCCATGACAACTATCATAGCATACAACAGTCCATGTGTCATGTATGTCACACATGTTCACCAATTGAAATTCATACAAACATGGCTACATGACAGGAATGTAGTACCTATACACATGTACATGTAGTGGTGTGCATTCAGCTACCATGCATGAGCAGTAGCTGATGTTTGCAGTTTATCTGTGTCTGACTACAACGTGCAGTTTCAATGCAGTCCCATCATTGACACCTGTATATGGTGAAATACTGACAATACGGTAAGATGTACATCAGGTGTGGATGGATGTGTGTACATAAAGTGGTGGGCCACCTTTGCAGGTGGATGTTTGCTGAAGACAGCTCACAGGTGTGTCACAAGCCGTCCTACCATAACATGTGAAAACAGTAAGCTATGTTTCCGGTAATTGAAGGTGAAGATATACGACCTACACAGCGGTCAGGGTGTCACTGACTGTAAAGCAGTTGACACCTGTAATACTTAAGTCCTCCCATATGCATATAGCAGCACACTTGCCGAAGGTAGCGTCGGTACACATTGTAATGCATGCAATACTGCTGCATGTCTGTCAGATGTATCAGAAGATAGCAGGTGTTTGTTTCACAGTACTGCCATGTGTGTTTGCCTGTGTGACCATATATGCCATGTATGGTGGGGAATACATCACAATTGTTACCCACCCCTGTACACTGTTGTAGAGATCTGTACATACTGCAGTGTAGACAGCAAGACATAGGCAGGGGTGGTGTGTGCATCACACATGTTGGCTATCTGTATGTGCATGACATGTGGACTCCAGTGTGTGTATGTGTATGTATGTATGGCTGTCTGGTGCATGGAGTGAGGATGTCTGCTACCACTGAGAACAGATAGGGCCCCTAACCCCTCAAGGTGATGCAAACTACTACCCTGTTGATGCCGTCAGTCTTACGCATTACTGACTACCTGTACATGTTCATTCTCTGTGTCGCGTCATGTGGGTGCACAGTACTGTAATGGTGATTAGCACATAGGCAGGGATCCTCACCTCAACAATATCAAGTGTGTGTTACAGTGTTGTTGACCCCGTGAGTGTGGGCGTGTTACTGTGTGTGTCTGTGTACGTCTGTGTGTGTTCACATCCTGTAATGTGAGAGTGTTTTACTGCTACACAGTGAGTCCACATGCTAACAACTGGCCCCCACCCTTGACATCAGCTAGACTGCTGTGTAAACCCCCTGCACCATGTAGCTGTACCTGTGAAGTCACCTGATTTGGATGTCCCGTCTCTAGCCACTATAGCCTAGTACACAGCTCACATGCTCCTGGATCAATAGGTGTGTAGAGATCTATGGAATATCAGCCTTACTAACAGTGAGGTAGAGGCTATGTATAGCATGCTGGTATTGCCATCCATGCCTGTGAGTACTCCACATTTACACATGTGAAACTGGAAACACTGGTACTTAATGGCACATGCAATTAGACCTTAAGGAGGGAAGCACGGCATCCTTACCATCATGCTGTTACTGTTGTTACCAAGACACATATTGTGAACATAAAACAATGCATTCTAACCGCAAACACTGTCACGTAATGGCACATGCAATTAGATCTTCATAGGGATGCAGGGCATCATTACCAACATGCTGTGACTGTTGTTACCAAGACACATACTGTCAACATAAAACAATGCAGTCTAATCCTGTACTACATGGTATGTCTGCTGCATGCCAACAGTACACAACAATTGTAATATACAACTATCTCACTATTCTGTTCACCCTGTGCATCAGACCATATGAGCATGTCCCTGCACTGATGGTGTGGATGACAGGGATGCAGCACAGGCATCATCATATGCACAGGGTGATAATGTTTGCCAGGGGCCTAGTCTGCACCAGTGGATGACATCATGTGTGTGGGTTAGGGCCTGTGATCTACTTGGACATGTGTGGTTATTATGCATGAGGGTGTTGGTGCCCTACAGATGTTTCTGGTGTGTGCGTGTATGTGTGCACAAAGTTCTGCCATGTATCCGGCCTACACAGGGGTATTGTTGACAGCTCCAGATTGTACAAACTAGGATGTACAGCTCACTGTGTCCGTCCACAGCCATGTGACCTGTGCCTGCCAGGGGTTGCACGGGCACTACCAGACAGAGGTACAGAATGGGTACTGTCCGATGACACATGTCCACTGGAACCATGTCCCCAATGGGACCATCCAGGACCACGTCCACATGGCCTGCTGTGTCCTGGTGTGGACAGCGCAGCACCAGCTGCACTGCTGCTGCTACCAGCACTATGGGAACGGGCATGTGAGGTAGCTCATTCGCATAGACCTGCACCAGATGCTGTAGCTGGTCTAGGTCCACGTGGCCTACAGCTCACTCCTACCAGATGTTCTGGCACAGACAGCTCACATTCATGGATTGCCATGCCACGGTCAAGAATTCCAACCATGTCACCCAATCGCCTGTCCAAAACATCAGCAATCTGCTGTTGAGCATTTGCCAATGCCTGTTTTTTTCATTTAAAGAACAGATAGCAGCCCTTTGAAGCCTCTGCCCTTCTTTGTTCTGCCATTCAGCACATGCCTGTGCCGCCATTACAGTCTGAAACATGTGTCTGGTGACACCAGCTGCTGCACTCTGTCGTGCAGGTGTATGTCGGCCAGGGGTCCTCCTACGAGCAGCACTGGCCATAAGCCTGTGTGGCACATCTGCGGTCAGTTCACTGACACCATGGTGTGATGACACACCTTCCATAGCCACCACACATTCCTGTTCCGAGCTAACACACGGTAACTGTCCTTCCTCTATGGCCACTGGTGATGGGGTATGTGTTGGCATGAGAACTGTGTGCAGGGAAGAGGGGGATATAGATGGGATGGAAACCAAAGGCACAGGTTCAGCCCCTGACAACCCTGCCTGTACCATAAGAATATGTTCATCACTGCTAGAGTCTGTGGGGACACTAACATCAGGTGGACCGCAGGATGGCAACTCACCTACATCACCTGTAAAGGCAAACAAAGACTCTACATTACAATAGAGACACACATACAGACAGACACACACACAGACACACACAGACAGCCATGCATGTGATATGACAGAAGGCATGCAGCATGCATATGATACAGCAGACGGCATGCAACTCAGACATTAACAGTGTTAGTTAGATTACATCCCTGGGTTCTACACAACAGCAAGCATGTGTCATAGCAGAAGCCATGCAGTTCACACAATCATGGTAGTAAGCATGCATCCCTGTGATACACCATGTGGACCAGCACAGGTTAACAGTATACATGGCTGATGTGAGGCATATGTCCTTGATATTAACATGTAGTATGATATGTAATCTGCTGATGTGTGCAGTGACATGCATACATGTTTGACACAATGGTGTCCTGACACATGTACAGTGGTGTAATCGTGTCACATTGCAGTATTGTTTGTATGCCCTACAGATAGAATGCACTTTTAGCAGATGTGTATGACCATTGAGGGTGATATGAGACATCTATATTGCTATACGGTGTGAAGTACAGACACAGTGCCATTGCATGGAATCATGAGGCGTGTCTATTGCTATACAGTGTGGTATACTCATGCAGTGCAGAGCCATGACTGCGTGCATACACAATACATACATACTGTGGATTGTGACCCACGTCGCTGAGGTGTATACACACTAAACCATGCTGTGTCATGTGTGACAGGCCACCGGACGACATACCGATGACACCCCTGCACAACTGCTAACATGTCTTAGCTGCCTGTCAACCGTGTCCACACATGGCAGGCTGCTCAATACACCATGTTCCACATGACATTTATGTACCACACACTCGAGGTACACGGCTGACAGTGATGTCCAACAGCAGCAAAGGAAATGTATGGTATCTCTGGCCTGATGTGGTGTCTGTGTATGTATGTGGAAGCTGTACAGGTGACTACTTTCATGCTGTGACACAGTCATAATGTGCAACACATTGTATGTGGTCAAATTAAGTGACACCTCCACAAGCTGTGCACAGGCTGTTAGGATGTCCAGTGTTCCACATCTACTATATAACCATTCAACAAAGGCTATAGTTGGACCATGTGTAGACAATGTGCAACAGGGTGTACACACATACACATCACATCTACTGTGTGTTACTACATATCTCTGGCCATCCTCCATGGCCATGTGTGAACATGTGTTGGCCAGATGTGTGTGATGGCCATCTATGTCACATGCCTGTGTTGTCCCATAGGACATACACCCATAGATGTCAGATACTCCAGTGTCCACAGGGTTATACAGACAAAGAGTTGTATGTTTGGGATGTGGGGTATGTTTTATGGGATAGTGAGACAATGTTGCAGCCGGACCACTACATGTCTGGGGCATGTCAGCTGGCACATCACAATGTCTGCAATCATTGCAGGGGCACATTCCACAATGGTGGATCATGTGGGCTGCCCATATCCCAGCTCACTGTGTAGTACTGTTTGCATACCCCACATGTGTTGTTCTGATGTATAGTTCATATTCCTACATTGAACAACGTCTCCACCATTGTATGGACAGCTGTCCACACATCTAGCAATGACAGTTACTGTGGGTTCATGTTGTTGTTTCATTTGTTTTTTATATATTGCACATGGGTAGCCAGTGTGATTGATGAAAGCTGCAACCTGTATATCATGACTGGACTATACATTATGTGTACATGTGTTAAATGGCCACATGGCAAATAGATCTGTGCATTCACATGCCTGATACTGATAACTGTCTCACCTGCAATGGACTGCTGTCTCTGTGGCATGCCAGAGGTACCTGTATAGGGGTTACACAGCAGTTAGATCATTATCCATGACTGTATGACAGCTACAGGGTGCACTTTGCATGTTAACACATTCGCCAATACAATAGCATATACTATGGAGTATGCACATGTGTGCATACACAGGGTAGCATACTATAGTATGCGGCATGTGTGTAAACATACCTTGCATATGATGTTACATTACATAGTGTACAGTGACACATGCGACTAAATGGGATATAATATTTATATGTGCAGTAGTGACTTACCAGGCAACTCCAGGCTCTGTGGTTGGGTGACACTCACCTCCACGATGGCAGCTAGAGTTTGTGGATGCTGTTCTCATGGGGTCCCCAGGCTGGCCAGTAGCTCCTCGGTAGGTGTGAGTGGGGCTGGGTTGGTGGCCCACCACCTGTTCTACCTTGTTCCCTGGTGATTGCATTGGCATGCTGTTTTGCATGTCAGATCAGGTCCGTGTAGTGTCTGCGCACCTGCTGGTAGGTGCGGTTATGGCCACCCACATCATTGTCCCTCCTGCAAAGTTCCTGCCACAGGTCATCACGCTGCTGGGTGTGCTGCGGCACATGGCTGAGCAATACCTCATAGTTATCATGGAGGTATGGTATGAGGGCATCATCCTCCAAGCGGCTATATGCCAGCAGTCGTGATTGAGGCATTATCTGTAAGACATAATGATGGAGACAGGTCACAGCATCTCAGAGATGCACAGAGACACAGAAGCACATTCATGTGTATTACATTTAGTACTTATGAACAGTTGTCTTTGCAAATCGTCATGACACTCACACGACTGACATATCTGTTTCACACACATGTCACACCTGATGGGGATTGGATATTATCACCATATACGTGTGTCACCTCATTACATTGCTCATACTCCATGTGAATACTGTCGTGATGTGGGCATGTCTGTTTACCTGTACTGGTGTTCCTACCTATCAGCACATGCCTGGATGTGTGCACATTAATGCTGTTGACCTTGATGCTGTGTATATGTCACATATCATCACATACACTGCTTCACGGACATGGGCAGTGACAATGCAGACATGCGCACAGAAACCTTTACAAGCATGTGTTTTGCCATATACATCTACACAGCACTGTACAACAGTTCAACATCCTGCCATGTATTGCCGGTGTTGCACATGTGATACACATGGGACAATGGCTAGCTGGATGGTATTCGCAGGGATGGTTATCAACTATAGCATGTACGGCCAAGATCATGTAGTAGTGTGTATGCCCTGGGCCATGTATTGGCATAGGATGTCAGGTTTTCTAGCTGTATCCAACAGCCATGTTCCCGGCGACAGGTGCATCAGTGCCACATTACTGATCCAGACAGTCACTGATACATCTACCATGCGATCATTGCACCATGTATGACAGAGATGACATGTGCAGCTTTGCTGGACAGGGTTGCATGGTATGGCAGGAGTATGTCACATGTATGACACAGGGATCTGTCCAGCATGTGGTGACCCTTGTACTAGGACGGTGGCTGTCTATGACGTATGTCTTTCAGATCAAGATATGTACGTGCAGCATGTCCAACATTACAGTGTTGCACATGTCTTTATGCAGGGTAGGCATCATGCTGCATAGTGGAGATGAGGATTGTGAAGGCTGGTGACGCCCATCCAAGCATGGCCAATACCCCTTAAAGGTGATATGTGATCCGATACTGGTCATGTGAGTGCTGAGTATGGCTGTCCAATGATCTCCATGCTCATGGATGGCACCCTGTCATGACTTGGGTTGCCTCTTATGACTACCTAATAGGCCTGATGATGTCACTAGCTCAGGAAGGTAAACTGCACAGCACTATGCCTTACACACAGTGTCCATAATGTTGACCACTGCTGAGGTGGTAGTTAATGGGTACAGGGTTATTAACATAGTTGTGACAATGCAATAAGCAGCTGTCAGATTGTGCACATATGTCACGCACCTCACCCACAAAGCCCATGCTGTATGTTGTCCACAACACTGAGTCAGTTATTGCTCCTAGGTCATGGCCATTTACATTCTTACATATGCAGATGCCATCCATTTGTCTGTGTGGTATGGGCTACAATGAAAGGGGAGTGCAATACATTAACCCTATTTTACTGTAGCTGCCACTGGTGAGCTATGCACATGTCACTCAGACACCTTTTGTAGTGTTGCTTCTGTGAACAGGCCACTGGTAGATCACTCCTGTGACATACAATGGTACATGTAGTATACTGAGTGTAGGTGGAACACAGTATGGGTGATGATGTCCTCTGTCCTGTCACAGGTATGCAATGCAGTGTGTATTCATCGGTACTATCATCTACATCTGTACTGCTAACAACATCTATGTTGATTAAGGTTCATAGGCTTTCAGACCATACTCAGCAGGGTAATAGTGCTGTGCCTCCCATTATGAGTGGCGTCTCCACTTTGTGGGTTGTGATAACTGTTAGTGTGATCCATTCCGTATTTTCACAGACTGCCATGAACCTATGTTTTACATGGCAGTGTATGTGTAGAGCCAACTGTTTTGCCATATGTGTATTATACGACCATGGATTTGGACAGGTCACATGCATCCGGAGTGTACCTTGTACCATCATAGTTATGGTTACAGGGGTTCTGTCATGTTCATGGATATGTGATTGTGTACCTATTGGGGGGGGCAGTGAGTTTAAATTATCCAACACCCTATCTGTATTGCTTATTCATGCTTAGCACTTGTTCAGAACATGTGCACACTTCATGAGCTACTCATTACTTTATCACTCAATCCTACTCATTTCCTACAGGTAAACACTGTTTGTCCTTACATTTCCAGCATGCTTACAGTACAACAGATGTTGTACACACTTACCTCACATATCTTGTGAGTAATGGTTGACTAGACAGGCATGTCCAAATATCAGTTACCAGTGTTATTGCCTGTCTATATGATGAATGTAGGCAACATGTGACAATATAGCAATCGACTCATGTACACAGTCAATGCTCACCTCCTAACACACGACACTACAACCTGTGGGAGATGCACATATGTAGCCATGTTGAAGGTAATGCTCTCTCCAACCCAGACTTACCCTGACAATCATGTGGGGATGTTAAACATTTGCAGCACACCCCACTCATCACATAGTCTCAGTAGATCTCCAGCACCACAGGCCACACATAGTAAGAGTACAACATTTGCGGAGCCTCACCATATTACTCTATGTAGGCAACAGAGGCAGCCCCCATCACCAAACACAACACCAATTACTTATAGCCCACAGACTCATGTGTGCCCGCCAACTGCAGCCAATAGGGTGTTATAACATACCCAACACACTAGTCATAGGTGACTCTGTAGGCAGTCACACTGATGTCCCACTCAGCAGGCCACACAAGGTGATAGTCACTGTCATCTGGCTGTTGGGCAACAGGATCCACAACATGACCTATGCACTCAGGTCACTCCTCAACAGGTACAATATGACTGTCATTCTCCACATTAGTGTGAATGCCCTGAGATGTAACTTCCTGGACTACATGTACAGGGACATGCAATAGCTCTCCGATCTTGTAGCCCAGGCAGGTATCACCCTAGCCCTGAGAAGCATTCTGCATTAGTCCAGACTGATGACACAGTAGAACAACAGAATTATTCACGTCAACAGTTGCCTATGCCTCTGGTGTCATTCCAAGGGTATCCAGTATCTGTCTGCTTTGACTGACATGGTTGACAAACCACAATGGTTTGCCACAGATGGCCTGCACCTTTCGGCCCTGGGATTATGGGTAACATCTCAGGCTCTTGCTGCTCCTATGCTGCCTGTTTTAGACACATTTCAGACACATATTCACCACCAGAACAGGTACAGGCAAGCAAAACCTGAGGGTATTGTTACTCAATGCTTGATATCTTCATCTCAAATGCACTCATCTGAGGCACTCCTTATAATGGACTACTTCGATGTCTTTGCAGTGACTGTGACCCACGTCTAGACTCCGGAGAGCACCCCTACACTGACAGGCTATTACACAGACCACACCTTTCAGTCATGTAACCAGAACTGGAAGACCCACGGCGGAGGTGTGCCCATATTTCACAGGGATGTACACACCTCCATGCTGGTTGCTTAGCACAATGCATCAGAGGCAATCCAAGTGCAACTAACTGTGGCCAGAACTGCTATACAAATTGTAGCTTGCTACGGATTCCACACCATAACCCACGGTTATCGGCCCTCATTTCTTGGTGTACTGGAAAGTAGGGTTCAAACAGGAACTACTGATGTGACACTGACACTACACCACACCTAACTGTGATACCTACTCATGTACTGACACATTAGGCCAACACTTTTGTGGGTTAATAAACTCCATTTGGCTGGATCAACCTATACACACCACCACCAAGGCCAACAATATCATAGACCTGGACATTACCAACATGTGTGACTGGTGTTACACACCTGGGGTATCCCCTCATTGGTCAGTTCCGAACGTATGCTAATCACCCTTGTTATCCACATCCCGGCACCACACCCCTCATGGAAAACACAGTACAATATTTCTACAAAGCCAACTTCACACTTTGTATGACAGAAGTAGTAAACGCCATGACACCCATGCAGATGAACAATATAGTTACAAACGCAGAAACATTCCCATCTGCACTTCATTAGCACTTACACGACTGCATGGATCATGCTATCCCAAACAGAGCCATGACAGTACCCACCACATAATGGATGCCCCTCTGGGGGTCCACTGCCATGGACATACTGCATGACAGAAGGAGACAGTTGCAAAGTAGGGTACACTCCCATGGGTGGGGTAGCTCCCTAGTTAGCCTCAGTAGGATTCTGGGATCCCTTCTTACATCCTCCAACACTAGCTACGTAAACATCACTGTAACACATTCAAAGGACTACCACTAAGCGTTATGGAGGTATGTCACTACTCTCAATGGCAATACCCACATCTGCTCTGACATACAACAGTTAGGCAGAATCATTACAGAACTGACTGATATTGGCAACAACCTGGCAGCTAACTTTACACCCCTCTCACACCCTAAAGGGCCCACATCTATACAGGATCAATGCAGAGTCCCTGCGGTTACAACTATGCCATTCTGACCTGCTCTCTCTAAAGCCTGGAACACACACTCCATGTGACCATCCAACATCCCAGGCTGTGATTTACACAAACCTCAGAACGACATGGCTCCCCACTTGGGCACCAGATTCACTAATAGCTTTGTATCAGGCATTGTGGACCCTGAATGGTGCACAGCAACAGTTATCACACTCCACAGAGGTGGTGCCACAATGGACCAGAGGAACTATTGCCCTATATGCCTGACCAGACTGTTCTGCAAGGCTATTGAGAACATCATTATGGAAGTCATTCACAGAGACATTGTTGGCCTCCAAACCTTTGATACCACCCAGGTTGGATTTGTTAGGGCCACACCATGGCTCCTACACCTGGTGGAGTCCTGTGAGACAGTTACCAAGGTAGTAGATGATGGTAAGGGGGTCCACACGGCCTACCTTGTCCTCTCATTGGCTTTCAATACCATTCACCATTCTGGTATTGTCAATATACACATCCACCTGCACAGCGACCCATACGTCTTGAGATGTTATGCAAAGTGGCTCACGGACAGGACACATGCGGTGAGGGTAGCATACCGCAGTTCCTACTGTACATCAGTTACAATTGGCATACCCCAGTCCTTGGTCATAGGGACCCTCATGTTCGTTATATGCTTCCCTGAGGTACAGTCTAGCACAGAAACACTTTCCCTGAATAGGTTTCCAGACGACTGCAAACTAGGGGCCATGATTGATTCACCAGCTAATATACACACCCTCCATACAGATATCACTGTGACAGATACCTGGTGTCGGTAACATAGCCTCAAGCAGCATGGCAGATGGTGCATAGACATCTCCTTTGGATTACAACAATCACCCTGTGACTATCACATAGGTGGTAGCCCCCTACATACATAAGACATTATAAGGGATCTTAGTACACACGTAGATAGCACCCACTCCTTTGATAAACTTATTGCCAAGGGGGTGTGATATCCTTCTATATGGCCACCCTAATCTGTAATGGTATGTAGCTGGAACAAAGGCTGCCATTGTACCTCTATACTCCTGACTTATGAAACACATTCAGGGGTACAACACCCCCTTTAGGGTGTACCTTATGGGACAGCAATGGCTTTAAATACCACAACATTAATGCACCAACAGTATTACTCACCTCCAAAGGATGACATATGCAGCACAACTACTGAAACCCCAACTGTAGTCATTTGCATATTGCATATGCAGAGGTGACCTCTGCTGAACATACAAGGCCCATGTCCACAACAATATTGATGGATATGCTCCACATAAGCAACATAAGCAAAAGCCACTGAGAGCAACATGCTCTGGGATATGTACCCAAACGCAATGATGAGTAGCACGTGCTGGAGGGATACATTCCTGAAACGGACACTCACCATGCTTTGGAACATGATTCCTATGTACATCAGGCAGGGACCCTCACTAGCACTCTTCATGAGATACCTCGATGGGTGGATGGGGAACAGACATGTACACCAGGGATTACTGCAGTGACTGTACTGTACACAGGTGTAGGAAACAAATGGCTGTGCTGTACACAGGCACAGGACACTAACCTAGGGAGGTGCCGCCAGTGACAACACTGTATTAGGGCTTACAAATGGACTTAGCCAGACAGCATAGTACCTAACTATGAACCTATGAAGCTATTACATGTCCTTTGTGCATGAATAATTGAGTAGCTCTTCCATTTCAATTAGCTGTCATGCTGTTACACTGTCTGGTGACTACAAGACATATGTATCCTGTTATTGTGTATTGTACAGTCCAATACACATACCTTATTTTTGCATAATATACCAGTCATGCTATGTAAAATATTTGTCTTATCTACCTACAATACTGTACTTTTCACATGTTTGAAACCATATCCCATGATGCAAAGCATAATTGCACAGCAGGACCACCTTAGGCATGTTATTCTCATTATACGCCCATATATATGCCTACTATTACAGTATATCAACATAAACTATCCCCTGTTATGGCACGTACTTGTTGGACAAACCCTACCACCAACAGCAGCTGGAGTGGAATTGTTATGTTTAAAGCCCTTATGTAGCATCCCTTGTGGTGTCTGAGGCGTTTACCTTGTGGCCCACAGAAGTACACACAATTTCTACAAGTGTTACTATGCTCAACAAGACATCACTACATAATACCTTTTCCCACTGTCTGCATTGCATACACTTTCATTAATACAGAACAGAAACTATATACACTAACATACTGAGTGTTCTACATACCTTCTTAGTGGTCAGAGTATACGATAATATCTGTGTTACTCCTTTCCTCTTTAAACAATTCAGTGGTATGAGCATACGGTTTGAATGTATGGCAAGCCATCGTTTTATACGTGGATACCTGTAACATGTGGTATCCTGCCACCAATTGGTGTTCTAGAGTAAATTATTACATGCACATCAGCTGTGCAGCTACTCCATTGGCCAATTACACGGCAACAGTGGTGTATAATTGAATACTCCACTTGGGCGTTGTCCTTTTGCCCTACCTTCGAGGGAGACGGTCTGGATGTATTGTATTATGATGAATTGCAACAGCTATATGGAGTGACACAGATACTTTGAATTCATGTCTCTCGTGGATTGTGTGTGACGGCTAGAGTAAATAGTTCAACATGTGAGTGTAGCTGTTATCTCAACCGTCTGATACGAGACTATTGCAAACAAAACCTGTAACATCGGCGTCTGTTCCATTGTACAACAGCAACAATTTCACATGGCTCCATTACAAGTGTGTCTCTCAGAAGGTATGTTGACACTTCTGCAGATGTTATTGAGTGAGTGGATGCTTGTGATGTTATTACAGTCTGTATTGCAATTGTTTCGGGTGTGGGGAGATGTAGATAGGTATACATAGCAGATAAAGGTTTGTGGGGACTGCATTTATACATATTCCATATGTGTGTGGGGGCCCCTTCCCTAATTGAAGACCTGTCATTTAGTAGATTAATACTATGGTTATTGCAGGCTTATTCATTAAACCATTGTTAATTGGTTCCTATGTAGCATGCAGGTGATGTTGATCCTTCAATCCCTCTGAAATACATCGATATGTACTGAACTGTTGCTACATGAAAGCTGTCTCGTGTATTTCTGTCACAAATATTTGCACTCATTGCAGTTGTGTTGGTGACTCCAACTCTTTGGCTTGGGTTGCCACCTCAAAATTGGCCATATTGGGACATTTGCAGGGCACACATCAAGGTTTAGAGGCTGACACAAACCTAGTCAGTACAGAGGATAGAAGTTACGTTTGCCCTAAATTAAACCTTATTCTTGTAGCACTTTAGCTGCTTATTATGTTTCTTGTACAATTTACGTATTTGAGAGATGGACATAACTATTTCATGTAACTATTACTTAATATATGGGACATCATTATGTTCTACAATCTCAGTACATGTGCCCTTTTTAATATTTGTTGTCAGGACACAACTGGCCAAAGAGGGACTGTCCCTCTCAAAGTGGGACAGGTGGTAACCATATGCCTAAGGCTGGCTATGACCACTACTACTGTAATAATCTACCTCCGAGTTAGCACGAACAGACCCACGATGCAAACACACACACACACACACACACACACACACACACACACACACACACACACACACACACACACACACAAACGCACATTACAGTCCCACAGAAAAACACACCGCACTCTCAATATGCACTTACACACACTACAGCAATCGGAACCACACTTAAACACAGTACCTACCTGGACTGTAGCACTGGCAGCAATAACTAAATGTATCTTAACTTTGTGATAATATTACTCGCTGTTATACTGTTCCGGTACTGTGGTCTTTCGGTCTTTAAGCCTCGTGATTACGCGTGTCGGTATGTAAAGCATTCGGTAGTTGTCAGTATCCTATTCATTTGTACCTCCATGGTTGTGTACGTGTTGTTAACCTGTCTATATATTCGCAGATATATATATTTCTGTATATATCGACATACATCTCTCTATCACCCTTTCTATCCCTATTATATATATATATATATATATATATATATATATATATATATATATATATATATATATAGACAGGGAGAAAGAGAGAGAGTGTACACATCTTTCGTTGGGCACATGGAGGTGTATTCTGTTTGATGAACCCCGCCCTTTTGTGTTCTAACCTGTCACAATACACACCTGCCATTGGTACATCTCGGGTAGCTTAGTGGTAGGTGATTGTGTGCATGGTTGCATGTTCTACCCCTGCCAGTGGTCGTTTTACCTCTCAGAGCAGGCACTGTTAGTACATGGGTGAATAATGCTGGTTTCACCTGTTCTGGACATCCTTGACTGTGATCTGCGCGGAATTCAACAAAGCTTAGACCTGTTTTGAGCATATCCGTGTAGTCCTGTTTAAACGACGCTTACCGTCACTTGCTGCTGCATAAACCTGCTAACATGTGCTTAAATGTGCTCTAATGACCTGCATCCAACATCTATTATTCGTGCATCGGGATTACGTAACATACCTTGCAGGACGTGGAACCGGGTACATACACGACACAGTCAGTGGCTTTACCACTTGGTCATCTGGTGTTTGTACAGGTGTTAATGGTGTTTTGTATGTGGACTGTACTACAGCTGTTCCTCCATACTGCAGTCAAATGTGTAACTCAGTTAGTTCACATATGGATGATACCACTTCATGGTATGTCCAGTTGATGTTTAATGGATGTGCTCCAGCACTGGGAATCTATGTCAGAGTGAGCCACACACTGTAATGTGCTACACCTTGACACAACCATAACTGGAGAATGCTAGGGTGGCAGATACCTGTCATGGGTACTCCCCATGCTTTGGCACTACATCCCTAATTACATTATATGGAGGCCCTCATTAACACACCGGGGAATCCATGCAGATTAGGTGGGGAACAGTGGTTACACACGTGGATCCCGCAATTGGCTCTGCTCCACAGAAGGACAGTTGGTTGACTGATGGGGTGGCGATAGCAGACAAATTTTGCCTAGGCTGCTGAATGGCCTCTGACAATCGGGCATGTATCTACTGATGTACCTAGGAACCTATACATACAGTATCAACATATGCTGTTAACTTAGTTTACTGTTCAGGTGTTGACTTTCCTTGTTCCAATAGCTGTTGTGTGTGCAATAGTTGAGGGCTGCCTATGTAGGATTCACACAGTATGCCACCTATACATTACAATTTGCAGGTGGCCGTGTGTGTTTGCCATCTGTTTTACTGTGTGTGCAGGTGGAGAAGTGTGTCAGTCCATAGGGGTCTACACTGTCAGTGTATGTGCTATACGTTCCCTCTTTGCCAAGGCGTGGGTATATTGGGCATGCCTCCATCTGCCTACTGGGGCTGGCACAGGTTGTTCATGGTCTGAATCCCTCTGTGCCTGTGATGGCCTTGGCAATTGCGGTGGGCTGTGAGGGCCTCACCATTATGTCCCTGCTGCAGCTGTTTCCGTAGGATCATATTATGTAGCATGGCACATACTATGAAGATGTGGGCACATGTGCCTGGAGAGTACTGCAAGGCTCCACCAGATATGTCCAAGCAATGGAACTGTGATTTCAGCATTCCAAACACACACTCTATGATGATTCTGGTTTGTGCATGTGCCTCATTATGGCGTTCTTGCATGGGTGTGTGTGCATTTCTAATGGGAGTCATCATCCATGGCTCCAGTGCATAGCCAGCATCCCCCACAAGGTGGCCATATGGGATGTCCCCCCTGACAAATACCTGATACAGCTGTGAGGCATGCCAGATGTGGGAGTCATGGTAGCTTCCAGGGCTGCCAGCACACACATCTGTGATAATGCCCTGGGCATTGCACATGACCTGGCAGTTGATGGAGTGGTATCCCTTGTGGTTTATGTAGTGCCTACCATGGTCTCCAGGTGGTGACTTGATATGTATGTGCGTGCAGTCTATTGCACCCAGTACCTCTGGGTAATGTGCCACATGGTGGAAGAGACGCATATTGCTGGCCAACTCCTCCTGAGTTCGGGGGAAGTATATATGCTCACTGGCATGTTGCAACATGGCATCCAGGAACTGGTGGAGTACCCTGGATGCTGATGCCTGTGAGATCCCCATGATATCTCCAGTTGGCCTTTGAAAGGTACCTGTGGCTAGTATTCTCAGGCTTACACATACCTTCATGTCCACTGGGATAGGTTCCCCTCTGTTGTTTCTGGCTCTCAGGCGTGGCCGGCACAGCTCCACTATTTGCTGTACGATGTCCCTGTCCACCCTGTAATGCTCTACTATCTCCAGATCATGTAGCTCCTGGTAGGTTACCCTTGGTCTGAACACTCATCTCTTCCTCCGGGGCCTGAGGTGTTTGTCAGCATCGTCCTCCACAACACCTTCAGTCTCCAACACATGCTGATTAATCACAGCTATGACAGCTCCCATTAAGTACATTGTAAAAGTTCCCCATATGTTTACACTGATGGTGCAGTGTTTGGGAATACACAAGTGTGTGTGAGGTGCCTTCACACTTTATACTATTGTGCTTTGAACACTGATGATGTCATAGGGTGTGTATGTACATTCGGAGCTGCAGGGTATTTTGTGTTTTACCACAGATACTGCTATTGTGCTGCCTTTGGTGTTAAATTACATTTAGCTGCCATGGATTACCTCTTGCCCTTGCCTCCACTTTTCTTAACAATTCCCCTCCCATTGTCTGGCATGCATCCAGCAGCCTGCTTTCTTGTTTTGTACTTTCCCGAACCAGGATTGTCTTGTGAAATGTGTTCTAGTACCAATCTACTGCAGGTTTGCTTTGCTCGGTGGTTACAGTTCTCTTTTCTTTGCAATCCGACACCTCCCCTATCCTGTTCTGCAGGTTGCTGCTGGCAGCCTTGTTAGCTGGCGTCAATTGCCCATTGTGAGTTAATAGGTGTTAATTGCTCAGTTGTACTCCAATTACCCTACTGTAGCATTTCCTTATTGTCTTCCCCTGAGCTTCCTTTTTGGGCTGTGGTGCATGGCGCGTGAGTCCACTTACCGGGTTTCAGGCACGTTTTCATCCATGTACACATGCGCTTTCAGGCACCCATGTATGCTCTCAGCTGAGCAAAGCTATACCTACATCCACGCCCCTGTCCTGCGGATTTGCTTAGCAATGGGCAGCCTGGATTTGCATTGCTCCAATGTGCTTACAGCTGCAGTGGCACACCCCACTGCTGATGTCATGTATTCGTCCAGACCACTCCTCTGTGTTGTAGTGCTGCGCCGCATTGTACATCCTTAGACTGGCGGGGCATTTGTGATTCACTATTACTTGCCTCATTTGCATGGCATTGACTACTAAATCATAGTTACCGTGCCGAACACTGTCACAGGCCCTTAGCAACCCTTACAGCTTGGTTGTGGTGTAGCATGCATACCATTGACTATTATGGTGAAATCATGATTTGTGTTACATTGCTATTTTATGACATTTGTATATATTTTCCTTGTGTTCCCGTTTGCGCACACATGCCCTATGGTTGTACTTTGCATTACTGTGGCCAAGACATTAAATGTTATTTTGTATGTGTTGTGCATCTTTTCTTATGCCATTGGTTGTATATTTAGCAATTGGCATATGTTAACTTTGTAATACATGAGTCTGGTCCGCTTCCAAGGCTCCGATGTTCTGTTTGTCAACATGTAAACCATTTTTTTTTTTACATTTCTGTAGGCTTACGCTATGCCTACGCCACTTCATGAATTGCTATGTACCTTCATTTGCATGCTGCAGTACTGCGCATGAGGTGATTTGCATACCTATGTCGGGAGCTGCGCAGATCTGGCATATGCTGGTAGTGCACGTGGAATTGGACCGTACCTGAATCGCTCGGTGGCCATATTTGGCGTTATACCACCTATGCTACGCCTGTGCCTGGTGCAAGCTTCACGAATCCCGGGGACTGAGTTTAAACAACATAAATCATAGCACTTTCCACCAAGTGTAACTTGCACTTAGTGTAGTGAAGTGCAATCTTGGAGTTGATATATATAAGTAGCAGGGGGTGTAGAGGTGCAGGGGGACTTGCCCCCTGCTTACACTTGGTAGAAAGTGCTATGATTTATGTTGTTTAAACTCAGTATATGCATGATATATGTTTTCATTGTTTTGAGTTTCAGTGTTTTGAGTTTTCAAGATTTTGAAGTTTCAATGTTTTGGTTTCAGTGTTTTGAGTTTCAGTGTTTTGAGTTTTCAAGATTTTGAAGTTTCAGTGTTTTGGTTTCAGTGTTTTGAGTTTCAGTGTTTTGAGCTTTCAGTGTTATGAAGTGAATATATATATATATATATATATATATATATATATATATATATATATATGTAGCAGAACAGAAAACAACCAGAAACCATTAACAATACAGGTATATGAGTATCCAAGAAAAGTGAAGGAAGGAGCAAAGAAGTCATGTCAAAACCATTAATGAAATAAGTTGTGGTCTAGCTTCCTATGCTGATGAATGGATTTAACCAAACAAGCAGAACTGAGTCCAGGGGGGTTGTAGGACTTAAAGCGAATTTGCCATTCCAGCTCCTTCTTTTCAAGAATGGCATTATACCTCCCCTTGAGTGGACCAATCTTGAGCATGTCCAAAATGTGAAAAGTGAAAAAAGAATGACATGGTGATTCATTGCTGTGCTTTGCAAGACAATTCCTGCTTAGACTATTTATAATTCAGATACGTGTTGGGCTATGCTCCTTTTAAACTTAGAAATAGTCTTTCCTTTGCAACAAAAGTGATGCTTGGAACACTGGGCTTTGTAAACAGCCTTTTCACTGTTACAAGTCCCGGCCACCTCACTGTTATATTTCTTACCTGTACAGGGGCAGATTAAAAATTTCTGCAGCTCACAAACTCATAAAAAGGTACAGAAGGGGGCCCACATTTAAAGATACCAAGCATCTCCATACTGTCCTGGTTGAGCATCCCTTCTAAATAAGTCCTAATGTTCCTACCTTTTTGGAAAATAAAAGAAGTCCAAGATCCAGAATCTTGCTCACTATTACTAGACAAAATGGACCAATTATAAGATGGCAATAATTCTTTTTTCATTGGTTGATGGTATGGTTTATCTTGCAAAATCTTAATTTTCAGTAAGAATGTCCCACTTTGGGCATCTAAAACGATGGCAATGCTAACATTTGACCTCATTTATTGTATAGTGATCTGCTTGTAAGACATATATTTTTCTGTAACTTCCAACTGTTTAATAGAAAGATGTGTTTTAGTCTGGCAAGTGTTAGTATATCTCAATATAACAAATCAAGGGGCAACAATGCAACAGACTTGATAATTTACCCACCACCCTCAGTGCAACCAAATGAACCCTAATACTATGCACTGTATCACATGACGTCCATCTCTGCACCAGGTACCTGACCACCAGCTGCACTGACCACCCTCTTCACCAATGCAAAGCCAGTACAAAATTCTTTAAAACTTTCAGAGACTCCAATCTGTCAGCAACAGTAGGTGAATGCCCCAGCTGCCCATCCAGTTCTCACTAGGCTGTCCTACCTTACTACCCCTGAACACCCACTAGCCTGGCCATCTGCCTCAACACTATTTTATGTCCATGCACCATCACTCCTCAGAGCCCTCATTGGCTCCTTCCATCAACACTTAACTATTGGATGATAACCCACTCACATTGTTTATATAAATGTAGACATCTACAGGTAGGCCAAATGCATTTAGCAGCATTAAATTACTTCTATTTGCCCCCACTTCCTTCAACAGCCTCCCTTAATGAACCTTCCTGCGTATCCAGCATGATTCCCATCTATGTGTCTGGATGCCTGTTCTCCCATACCAATGACTTCTTCAATGCCTTCAACTTGGAAAATGCTGATCGTACCAAAGCCAAGTATTTCTGCCATGAAGCCTCTGAGCTTCCCTAATCATTAAGAAATAGGAAAGCAATGGCAGACCTTGCTGCAGTTCTTTCACCATAATAACCACTTTGAAATAATGAAACACAACATCCAGTTATCCCACATCAATGTCTTGTACCTACGTGCACCTGCTAACTCTGACATGTGGTTGTTAATCCCAGTAGTTTCAGACTCCACCACTCTCTGCATCCATCCATGTCTATGAGGTCAAAAAACCTCAACAAAATCCCCCTGCCAAATCTTCTCTTTTACTTCCTATGGGAAACTGACATATCACCTACCTCCAGTGCAGAAAAAAAAATGTTGACTCAAGACCATGCTTATGTTTGCTATTTGCCCAGGTGCCTCTAATAACCCCAACCTGGGCAACAGAGGAAGTTCTATATACCCCATTGTAGGTTTCACTACCCCTCCCAGATCTAAATCCCCTTCTGCAAACAGATGGTCCACACTTAATGACACCTGACCCTCCCCTTGTAGCAAACTTAGTAACTTACTCTTGCCATCTACCCTTAAATTATTCACAAGTGTAAGCAACTCTGCATCTGTCAGAATAGAATCCCTTTCCCCATTACTGCTACAAGCATCAAGCTCATTACCTTAGTTGCTGATGCTCTTTCACTTAGTAGGTCAACCATTCGTCCTTGTGATATCCTTGTCCATTTTGGTTTAGCTCCTGAGGCTTCTATTATTGGCTGGTTAACCTGTCCCCTTCTTTTCTGTCTGCCCTTTGATGGTTCCACCTGGACAGCCTCCTACAATACTTGATACTTAGTACACACTCTCTGAAACAATTCCTCTGCTTATGAGACCAACTACTGCCACTTCTACACCAGCTCCTCTGTTTGTTTCATCTTAAACAAAGAAGAAAAGATTTTCGTGAAAACATCAAAATTACTAAATAACATCTCCCCAACACCAATCAACCCCCACTTGGACCAGAATTACCCTTACCTTGAATGTCCCCTTAACCTCTTTTTCACCAGGCCCATCTACAATGTCACACCCCAGAAATGTGCCTTTTGTGTGTGTAGCTTCATTCCCCTTCCCCATGAAGATCAAAAAGCTGGGGAGTAATCTACCTGCCTCCTGTACTCTACCCATACTGCTCAACTATCCCTGCTTTCTAGGGACATCCTTAAATTTAACACACATTTTAGCTCTGTCGTCTTAAACCTTCCTAAAATGGGCAACTGTTAGAAAAGGGTGGTTAATTACACTTAATAAATAATGACAACAATTATTGCTATGGACTTCTTCCACTCCAGGAAGTGCATATTACTTCACATTCATGTATACTGACAATGCCTGAAGTTCAGAGTCCTGCTAGTCTGAATGTGCCCCTTATTGTTCCTGATTATCTCTATGTCCCCATTTAAAATGGGATTTGCCATGAATATTGGACTACCACCATGGGAGTGTTCTTAAGCAGGACAAACATTTCCAAGATGCTAACAAAATGTTTATTATTATTATTATTATTTTTACTTATAAAACTCATATGAGCTTAAATGCAAGTTTTTTTGTTTTTATATAGCTCTTATGTTTTATCACTGCTGTATCACCAAGCTCTGCCTTCCCTTTCAGTCTTTAAAGAGAGTGCAGTCACCCACAAGCGTACAACTAAACCTCCCTTTCCCTGACTGTGATCATCCACCACCAAAAGAGAGACCTGTTGAATAACTCCACAGCCCTGCACAGTTTGACATATCACTGTCAACCTCCTATTTGCATTCTTTAGTTCAATTTTGTCTGTTTGCTTTTTTTTTTTTTTTTTTTTTTTTAATTAAAAATTTTAACCTTCTCATGTCATATGTGGCATGACTACATCATAATGCACATACTCATCCATGCGGTCATCAATAATGGCCTAGGACTCCCACTCTCAGCAACAAAACTGCACAACAGAATGCCACACCTATTTTTTATAAAACAAACTAAAATTAACCAAAGAATGATCCCCAACAGTCTAACCTTCTCTAGCTGCCCAAACTATTCTGTCTGTGCTAAAGCACATCACAAGCCCACAGCAAGACTGCCTAAGTGGTCCTGCTCCCTAACTCAAGCTCCCCTACAGTAATGACCAAATACAGCTGTAAAAAAGGACTTTATCATATGCTACTACAGGAAACATCCCCCATTCACCTATACTGTGGTGCCTCCCCCAAACAAAGTTCCCAGCAATTATAACAGCAAGTAGCATACTACCTTACTGTAACCTAAACCTAACCAAAATCCACCCTGCCCACTTATAACACTAACAAAAATACTCACCCAACCATGTACATTAAAACACACTTAACCTCACTCCACCAAGAAAATTCTACCCGGCACTGCCACTAAAAATGCCCACCCTGCCCCAACCAATTCCTTGGATAGTACACTTACATTTTACAGTGCCAGGGAAACAGTCACTTCCCTAACCTTATATACCACCCTCCCATATCTCATCTCATCCTACTTAGCTGATCACTAAGCTCTCCCCCTCCCCCTACCCAAATAACACTATCATCCCACCTCCAGCACACTCCCTTTCCAATCTAAGTATTGCTCAGTGACAGATGAGTCTGCAAAGCAAACCCCATTTACCTTCTAGAAACTAACTTTTTTAAAGTGATGTCTTTACCAACATAGGAAAAATGAGATACTCTCAAGGTTATTTTTAAGCAGTAGTTTTTATTTCCTGTATGAGCATTCTAGTGAGAAAAGATACACACCAACCAAAGTTTACTTAATGAGATAAGTAAAAAAGCTTGTTTTCATGTACAGGTCAGATGCTGTACAACTCCATTTTTGTGATTATTTAATATAGTCTTTTTACTGTCAACAATTTGGTAGTAGAGGGTTAACAATGCAGTTAATACAAGAAGGAAACTGACTCAGTGGTCCTGTACAGGGAATACAAAATCTAAAAATCGCAACGATATATATATATATATATATATATATATATATATATATAACTCCACAGTACAGGGGCAAATCCCAGGTTTTTGCCTTGAATACTTTTTGTCGATCAAATGAGGTGTCGACCAAATAAGTGTCAGTGAAATGGGTTGTCGACCAACAGAAGTAGACCCATATATATATATATATATATATATATATATATATATATATATATATATATATATATATATATATATATATATATATATATATATATATATATACACACACACACACACACACACACACACACACACACACACACACACACACACACACAACTAAATATTATTATCCAGTCCTAAACAGAGCTTTGTGTAAATGAAAAGTACTTTTTTACTTATATATCTATATGTTTGTTTTACAGACAAAGAAAACAAAAGCTTTCAGAGAGTGAAATGAAAGAGAAGAGGAGGATAGGGAGAAAGGAACTTAATGCAGCAATTGCCTCATGTACACTGACAACCCTCTCATCCTACCACCCAACACTACAACCTGTGAGAGATGCACTTATATAGCCAAACTGAAAGCAAAGTTCTCTTCACCTAAGACTGGACTAGACAGTCAAGAGGAGAAGGTAAACACTTGCACCACACCATACTCATCACATAGTCCCTCAAAACCTACACCACCAAAACACGCACATAGAAACACAAAACACACACCTACATTCGCAGAGGCTCTCAAAAAAAATCTACCCAAGCAACAGGGACCTCCAAAGCAGAAACGCAAGCAACCTCCACCCCCCCGACACAACCCAAATGACACATAGCACACAAACTCAGTGTGCCACTCAACCACAGCCCATAAGGCATAACAACGTCCACACACTCTAGTCATAGGTGACTCTGTAGTCAGGCACACTGATGTTCCACTCACCAGGCTAAACAAGGAGAAAGTTACTGTCAGCTGCCTGTCAGGTGCCAGAATCCACCACATAATGCATGGACTCAGATCACTCCACAACAAGTACAAATATGACTCTGTCATTGTCCATGTTGGTGTGAATGACCTGAGATGTACCTCCCTGGACTACATGAAAAGAGACATGGAGGAGCTGTCCGATCTTGTAGCCCAGGCAGGTATGACCATAGCCCTGAACAGCATCCTGCCATCACCCAGAATGATACCACAGTACAAGGACAAAATGATTGACTTCAACAATTGGCTAAGCTTCTGGTGTCATTCTAAGGGGATCCAGTATCTGTCTGCCTGGGATGACATGACTGACAAACCACGATGCTTTGCCAGAGATGGCCTGCACCTACTGCCCTTGGGATTCTGGATACTGGCTAAGGCTCTTGCCACCCTATAGTGCCTTTTTTAGGCAAGATTCAAATGACAAATTCACCATTGTAACAAGTACAAGCAAGCAAAATCTGTGGGTAATGCTACCTAATGCTAGAAGTCTAAACCTCAAAATGCACTCACTCGAGGCACTCCTTAAAATGGAGAACATCGGCATCTGTGCAGTAACAGAGACCTGATTCAGTGCTCCAGAGAGCACCCCTGCATTACCAGGCTATAATTCATACCACACCTTTCGGCCACCTAACCTGGACAGAAGTACTAAAGGCGGAGGCGTGTCCATATTTATTAAGGATATCCACACCTCCAGGCTAGTTGCTCAGCATAATGCATCTGAGATTATCCATGTGCAACTAACTCTGGGCAAGACCGCAATCCAAATTGTAGCTTGCTACAGATCCCCCACAATGCCACAGGATTCCCAATCCTTATTTCTTGATACAATGGAAAATATTAGGGTACAACCTAACACCCTAATACTGAGTGATTTCAACTACCCCACCATTAACTGGGAAAACTACTCATGTACCAACTCTTGTGCTCAACGTTTTCTGGAATTCATAAATTCCAACACCTTGGATCAACTTATCCACGCCCCCACTAGGGGCAGCAATATACTAGACCTGATCATTACCAACATGGGCAACCGGTGTTCCACACCAGAGGTCAATTCCTCGTTGGTCACATCCGACCACAAGCTAATCACCCTAGACATCCACATCCCACATCCACATCCCACCCCCCCATTAGGGAAACCACCATTAAAAAATTCTCCAAAGCCAACTTCACACTTCTTAAGACAGAAGTTGCAAACTTCATGACACCCATGCTGATGGACAATAAAGGTACGACTGCTGAATCCTATACAAATGCACTTTATAAGCACTTACACGAGTGCATGGATCATGCAATCCCTAACAGAACCAAGGTGCTATCCTCCAAAAAAGGAAGTCAGTCTGGTGGTCTCCTGCCATAACATACATAACTACAACAGAAGAAAGAAACTGTTGCAAAAAAAAGAGTAAAATCCCATGATTGGAGGAACTTCGTGGTCAGCCTCAGTAAGAAGCTGAGATCCATCATAAAATCCTCCAAAGCTAGTTAAGAAAACAAAATCCCCACTGATTCTAAAGACAACCACAAAGCATTCTATAGCTATGTCAGGAATCTCAATGGCAACACTCAGATCTGCTCTGAGTTACAGCACAATGGCACTAAATATACAGAACCAACTGATATTGCCAACATCCTGGCAGATAGGTTCAGTGCTAACTTTACCCCTCTCTCAACCCCTAAAGGGCCCATCTCTATACCGGAAGAATGCAAAGTTTCTGTAATCACTGCTGCACAGGTGAAAAACACACTCTCCAAAGCCAAAAATACAGCATCCATGGGACCTGACAACATCCCAGGCTGCGTTCTACATGAACAACAGAACGAACTGGCACCTCGCCTAAGTACCATGTTCAATCATAGCCTCACCTCAGGCTTTGTGCCCACTGAATGGTGCACAGCAATGGTTATCCCACTCCACAAAGGGGGAGCCACCACAGACCCTGGGAACTACTGCCCCATTAGCCTGGCGAGCCTGGTCTGCAAGGCTATGGAACATATCATCATGGAACTTATAAACAATGACACTGGTAATCTCCAAACTCTGGACCCTACCCAGTTCAGGTTTGTAAAAGGCAGATCATGTCTCCTAAACCTGATAGACTTTTTTGAAGTGGTCACCAAAGCCGTAGATGAGGGTAAGGTGGTTCACACAGCCTATGTAGATCTCGCCAAAGCTTTCAACACCATCCCCCATTCTGGAATTATAGATAAACTCACTAAACTAGGTATAAATCCCTATGTCACAAGATGGGTTGCCAACTGGCTCACTGACAGAACCCACACTGTGAAAGTAGCAGACTCTAAATCCAACTTCAGACCAGTGACAAGTGGAGTACCACAGGGTTCAGTCCTAAGTCCTCTCCTGTTTGGTATCTACTTCTCTGAAGTACAGGCTAACACAGAATGTATTTGGCTAACAAAGTTTGCAGATGACTGCAAACTAGGAGCCATAATCAAAACTCCTAATGATGTGGACATCCTACAAAAGGGCCTCACTGAGACAGATACCTGGTGTCAAAGCCATGGACTCAAGCTCAATGACAAAAAGTGCATTGTCATCCCTTTTGGTAAAACCTCTGTACCCATGAACTACCACATAGTCGGTAGTCTACTTGACATCAAAAGTGTGATAAGAGACCTTGGGACACAGGTGGACAGTAGTCTCTCCTTTGATAATCACATCACCACAGTAGTCAGGAAATCCTTCTATGTGGTACAACTCATCACAAAAGGTTTCTTATCCAGGAAAAAAGAGGTCATTGTTCCCCTCTACTCATCACTCATTAGACCCATTATAGAGTACAACACCCCTTTTGATATGTACCTCACAAGACATCTACCACAACTGGAAAGGCCACATAAATACCTCACAAAGAGGAGTAACAGCCTCAAACAGATGCCCTATGCAGACAGTCTCAAAAAACTCCAGCTTTACTCTGTCGCATATTACCTTCTCAGAGGCGATCTCTGCTTAACATACAAAGCTATGTCAAACCCAGAGCTGTTGGACATGCTCCACTTAAAGAAATCCCAGTCCCTCCGGGCTACATGCTCTAGTGACCTAAACCTTGTCACCACAATAAACAGAACATGCTGGAGGGATAGATTCCTGTCCCAGAGACTTCCCATACTCTGGAATAAACTACCTATCTATATCAAACAAAGCTCCTCATTAGCACTCTTCAAGAAGAATATTGATGATTGGATGGGAAATAGGAAATTCACCCCGGTGATCACTTCTGTGACTCTGCTTGACAGGGGCACAGGAAAATAATTTTCTTGGGTGGCAAAAGCCAGGGTACCATTTGGCTAGGCTTGTATAGGCCCTAGGGCCAATAGCCTAGTACCCACCTATGAACCTATGAAAAGCCTCTAACTGTAGAAAAGATGTGAGTAGGCTAGCCTTGCTTACTGGAACAGTCTCAAATGTTTGGGTTTTGCCTCGAACTCTTAAATAAATGGTTCTTTTCCAAAGCTATTTGATAATGCATATGTCTGTCATTCAAGGTGTACATGCATGAGATGATAGGACAGGGTTTGATACTGTGCATCCAGGATGGTAATTTGAGAAATAACTGAGATGACATTAAAAAAATATACATTTTTAAGTTCCATGGTGGAGTTTAAGGAAATGAAGATTGTTCACAGGGATGTGTAGTAGTAAAGCTAAAACTCAGACAGGGAAATTCCATAATGGCCGCAGAAACTTTTGGGTTCACTAAGGACTGTTTAGCAACACGCACATCATCGTGCAAACAAGGTAAACACAGTGGCATGCTAATAACAGCATGAGCAGCTGAACTGCATACTAATTAACCAATCCAACATGGTTTAGATATTCAACAAGCTATAAAGCATCAGTGTAGACTTCATGCTGTTTTTTCCTGTAGATTCCAAAACTTTTGGGATACAGACACAGAAAGCAGTCTACGCGGACAGAATATTAGGAGCTGCTGTTTTAATTCATTTGTATGTGCTACATGCTGAAACCAGTGTTGCTGCTGCTGCTAATAGGCCTAGGCTGAGAAGGAGAAGCGGTTTCAGGCCCCATTTAACTTTTCACAACCAACCGAGGGGAACCCATTCCAGTGGAGACAAAGGTATGTGTAGCCCTTAGAATCTTAGGTACAGGTACCTTTCAGAGACCAACAGGGGGCATGCTGGGGGTATCACAGGCATCAGCATCCAGGATTCTCCACCAATTCCTGAATGCTGTGCTCCAACATGCCAGTGACTGCATATATTTTGCCAATAGTTCTAAGGAGAGGGCCAGAAATATGCAGTTCTACTGTGTAGCACACTACCCTGAAGTACTGGGTGTCATAGACTGCACACATGTAGAAATTAAGGCACCACCTGGGGAACACGATAGGCTCCACATTAACAGAAAGGGCTACCAATCTATCAACTGCCAAGCCGGGTGTAATGCCAAGGGAATAATCTTGAACAAATGTGCTGGCAACCCTGGCACTTACCACGACTCACATATCTGCCACACCTCTCAACTGCACCAGATGTTTGTTAGGGGGAACATCCCACAAGGACATTTACTGGAGGATGCACACTATGCACTAGAACTGTGGCTGATGACAGCCATCAGAAATGCACACACACCCACGGAAGAATGTCATAATGAGGCAAATGCTCGAACATGAAATATCATAGAGCATGTGTTTGGGCTGCTGAAGTCAAAGCTCCAGTGCCTTAATACATCTGGAGGAATCTTGCAGTACAATCCACGGACATGTACAGAAATATTTACATTATTTGCCATGCTACACAGCATAATCCTGAGAAAACAGCTTCAGCATGATTAGCAAGGGGAAGGGGCACACATCCAACCACCAATGCCAAGGTCACCACAGCCACAGGCAGATGAGGAGTCACAGGGGGAACCACCAACTGCTGTGGGTATAGGCAGACCTAAGTGTGCTTAGTATGCCCTTGCATTGGCTAAGAGACAATGCATAGCACACTCACTCACCACCTAGGGGGACCAAAACCTTCCTGCTACTTACATACATATAGTAACATTGATGCCTGGCAACTCACACAACCTTTACCTTCCCATGTAGTGGCTGTATACTGCTTGCATCAGACAGAGTCATCCCTGAACTAAAACTGTGTCAACTGCTGCATTTACAAGGTAGGTCCTGAACCTGGAGTGTATTGTTTAATAATATGACTGTGTGGCATATCCTTGTATTTCACTACTCGGTGCGTTAAGCTAATAAAAGGTGGAAGATCTGTACAGAACTTACCTTAACATTTGACAGCAGACTTATTTGGCTTATGTGTCTATTACTAAATAGTAGGCCTCAGGGATCAAAGATTCATGCAGTCATACCTCTCAAAAGTACTGATGAGCATTGCATTGTCCTCAGTTTAGCACCATATGTTTGTACTGGAATGTGATTAAAGAGAGAAGTTAGAAAGTAATGATACACATTGCAGTTTCTGACTTCACAACCTTCACAAGATCATTCACTATAAAGGTGGGAAATTGTGATGCTATAAGCTGTTTCCGAGGCCGATGGAAGTCAAAGGTACAATTACCCATTCAACACCAGAAATGCAGATGCACTAACCATTAAATTAGCTATGCACCTTTAGCATCATACACAAAGCCTGTGTATCCCTGAATCCAGAAATTAGAAAGCAGGGATATGGCACAGTTATCATCACTTGTGCAGGGTGTTCTGTGGTGGGACAAGAAGCCTAGGCTGACACAAATTGCCGATGAGTGTGTGTGAGCAAAAAAGAGAAGAATGCAATAATGTGGCTACACCATCAAATGGCCAATGAGACTAAATGAAAAACTGTTGTAAGTGTCTGTAGGGGTCCTCCAGATAAAATTGGTGTGTGAGCATCTGCATGAACACAGCCAAGTTCTGTGTTGGCTCTACATCTTGGTATGTTGGACAGGTGTGAGCTGTGGATGGTAGAGGTGGCAGTTCGTTGTTGTCATCCCCAATCACGAGAACAGGCTCTGCCAGAAGTTGCACTGGCACCTCCACACCCATGGTCAGATGCTGCTACCTGAATGTGACTGCTGCCTATTGGATGAGCTCCCTTCACAGGGATACCCAGGACCATGACCCCATGGCCTGCCATGTCTGGATGTGGACAGCACAATCACTGATGGAGCAGTGGAAGTACTGTCACTATGGGAACATTCTCAGGCATGGCCACATTGGCTGACAGCAGATGATGTGGCTGACCTATTCCCATTAGGATGCCATCCCCCTCCCATCAGATGTTCCATCACAGACACTGCTTGTTCCATGACAGACATCCCTCAGTCCATCATACACCCCTCTTTCCAATCTGTCATTCATCTGATCCAGTCAATTGGCAACACAGTGGAGGTAGTCACACATGCCAGACCGTGCCACATCCACAACCCTGAGCATTTGTCTGGAGCACCTATGGGAACATGCCTGTGCCTTCATGATGGCCCTAAATATACTTTGAGTGGCACAGAAAGCGACACCTGCAACAGGGGAGGAGGGACAGCAGGCCCCCTCCAAGCACCCTTATCAATCCTCCTGCATGGCACCTTGCCCACACTTTGGCTAGAGCCAGACTCAACAGACACTGAAGCTGCAGTAGCTATACTTCCCTGATCAATGCCCTTGCCCTTCACTTGCCCTATATCTGTGAGCTCACTGGACTGGGTAGGCAGAGGCCTAGAGGCTATGTCCAATGGAAATGCAGGGGATGGCTGTATGTCAACATCAGTGTCAGATTCAACCTGTGCACCCCCCAACTGTGCCTGACATTGGCCAGCATCATCATCAGAGTCTGCTGATATACTGACATCAGGTGGCATGGGGCCCACACTCCCACTGTCATGATCACCTGTATTAAAAAGCAAGAAACACAGGAATAAATTAATACTGGCACTACTGTAGTGCAATATATGCTAACAAACTAATAGTTCTGCCACTATTAGAGACAATACGGCAATACACACAACAGGTTTGAGATCAACATCACACACACTGCAATATTTCTTTAAATTGCTCAGCAGTACTGACATAAAAATGTTTGCCTTACCATCTGCAGATGAGAAACTCCTCTGTAGTCCAGACAGTCCTGGATGAAGTTAAGCAATAGGTAAGGGCAGCATCATCACAATTAATAGTAACATAAGGGGTAATAAATTTAATCATTTATATGTCCGTTAACTATTATTTCAACCAGAATGTGACTGACAACTCTAACCTAAGCTTATAACTGTAGCAATCTTCACCCCCCCAAAAAAAAGACATGTGACACAGAATTAATTTATTGATTTCAATTGTTTTACTATACAATACTATGCAACTGTTCTGATAGCAAAGGCTAGCTGGAAACTCCTCCTGGGATGTGCTTGCTGTCTCAAAAACTGCTGTTTTGACATCCAGGACATGCTATACTGCACTCTCTGGGAGATGTCTTGATTCTAATATTGGCCAGGAACTCTTCATTGGGGGCTAGTGGTGGTTCCCTAGCAGGCCCTCCCCTGGTAACCATCTGGTTACTGCCCACTGCAACTGCTCTCCTCCATACAGATGTGATCATGTCAATGTGCCTGTGGTACACCTGCTCTTATGTCCTGCCATGACCACTCATGGCATTGGCATCATCTATTATCTGCCACCATATTTGCATCCTACATGCCATACCTCCCCGTCCCCTTTCCAGCAGAAAAGCACCATGTTCCCTGAAGCCATCTACAATCACTTTGTTCTTGGCATCAGTGAAGGGGGGGGTCTACGTGGATTGACACTCTTGGGTGGCATACTCGTAGGTGTCCTAAAAGACAAAAGAAGGATAATGCGCATAAGTATCACATAACTACAAAATACCTGTTTCCAACATGTAGCCAGTCAGTATTACCCACTGGAGAAACATAAACAGTCTAGAGATGTCAAATACTAACAAGAGGCAGGATATAAAACAAGGAGAGTAACAAGAGCAACATATCCCTGTTTGTGCCATAACAGTAACTCACCTTTGCTTCCCCACAAAAGAACAGTCCATCCTTGTTTGTGCCATAACAGTAACTCAGCTTTGCTTCCCCCATCCAAAACAACAGAAAAATAAAACATTTTGCTAACAAACTATCTTTGAAATGCTAAAAGTGCTATCACAGGACCTGCCCCTGAAACATCTGTACATATTACACATATCATTCCATTTGCATGTATTGGCAATCATACATACCTCTGAAATGGCTTGACAAACATGACCATGCCATCAGTGACTTCTAGGTAATGCATAAAGATAAAACTGTAAAAGCCTTTGCTTCATATTTTTCTTAAATACATTCTAGCATATGCAGTATGTAGGTGAAAAAATAGAAGCATGCTTTCTGACGTTCAGCACTCCTCTGTACAGATATATCTAAAAAAATGTTTTTTGCAGTTGTCCAAACATATACAGTGCTCCTCACCATCAGTTTGCCTAGTTACATGGTTGCATTTTATATGGTGTAGATACAGGGCTGTTAGCAAGGTGAATATGCAAATGAGATGTGAACTCATTAGAATTTCTGAATCCCAAAAACTTGAATCCATGTTGGAGATGTAAAGAAAGTGAAGGCACTCCCTCAGTGTTAGTTTTTAATGGATTGCACATGTGAATGATTAATGGCTGGAAGAAGGAAAACACAACAGCACTGCAGGCTGCCTTACTTTTATTTATTTTTTTATTTATTTCACATTTGTTAACTGGGTTAGTCAAAATTAGTTTGCAAACAAACCCATTTTTAGTGGAGACCCGAGGGGAAAAGCCCCAGCAAACTTAAGTAAAGATAAAATGACATATACAAATATTAAATAACAATCACAATGCAAAATAATTGTAAAGAAGAAAAGGTTATTAACTATTTGCACTGCATTGATAGTAAGCAACCCATTTTCAGTGGAGACCCAAGGGGAAAGAGCCCCAGCAAACATAAGCAAAGATAAACATGCAGGACAAAAACTATTAAAAATAACAATGCAAATACAAAATTAATTATAAAGATAAAAACAAAAGCAAAAATTGTGAACATTAAGAATTGCACTGATAGCAGTGGTCTAAAATTTACTACATATGAGAGTAAAAACAAAAAGATAATTGTTCAAAAGAAGGACAATATATAGACATTCCCCGGGATTCATGAAGCTTGCGCCAGGTGCAGGCATAGCGTAAGCGGTATAATGCCAAATATGGCCGTCGAGCAATTCAGGTACGATCCAATTCCATGTGCACTACCGGCGTATGCCAGAACTGCGCAGCCCCCAGCTTAGGTATGCTAATCACCCCATGCGCAGTGTCGCACCATGCAAATGAAGGCATATAGTGATTCATGAAGTGGTGCAGGCGTAGTGTAAGCTCACGGAAATGTAAACCAAAAAACACGGTTTACATTTTCCCAAACAGAACATCGGCGCTATGGAAGCGGGCCAGACCCAGGTATCACAACGTTAACATATGCCAATGGTGAAATACACAGCCAATGGCATAAGAAAAGATGCAAAACACGTAAATAACAACATTTAATGTCATGTCCACAGTAACGCACAGCACAACCGCAGGGCATGTGTGCGGAAGCTGTAACATAAAGAAATAATATAAAAATGTCATAAAATCACAACATAATAGAAATCAGGTTTACAGCATAATACACAATGGTAGGCATGGAACACCACAACCAAGGTGCAAGGGTTGCTAAGGGCCTGCAATAGTGTCCGGCGCGGTAACTATGAATTAGTAGTCAATGCCATGCAAATGAGGCAGATAATACTGAATCGCAAATGTCTCGCCGGATGAAGGTTGTACCATACGGCACAGTGGTATAACACTGAGGAGTGGCTCAGAGGAGATACATGACATCAGCAGAGGGGTGTGCCACTGTAGCAATAAACACATGGGAGCAATGCAAATCTGGCCTGTCCATTGCTAAGCAAAGCTGCAGGACAGGGGTGGGGAGGAAGGTATAGAATTGTTTAGCTGAGAGGACACATGGTGCCCAAAAGCGCATGTGTATGGGGATGAAAACGTGCCCAAAACCCAGTAATCAGACACACATGCCGCGAACAATAGCACAAACAGGAAGGTCAGGGGAAGAAAAGAAGGAAATGCTGAAGTAGGGTAACTGGAGTACTAATGAGCAATCAACACCAATCAACCCACGATGGCCAATCGACGGCAGCCGACAGGTCTGCTTGCCGAAACCTGCAAAACAGGATAGGGGAGGCATTGGAATGCAAAGAAAGGAGGGGAGGTATTGGATTGCAAAGATAGGAGACCTGACACAGTAGAGCAAAGCAAACCGACAGCAGACCGGCAGTAGCACACATAACGCAAGATAGGCCAGGTCCAGGAAAGTACAAATGAAAGTAGGCTGCAGGATGCACGCCAGAAAATGGTAGGTGCAAAGAGCAGAAATGTAAAGGGAAGGTCAAGAGGTAATCCACGGCAGCCAAATGTAATTCAACACCAAAGGAACCACAATAGTAGTTCCGGCAGTAAAACACATAAGATACCCTGTAGCATACACGCCCTATGACATCATCGGTGTTCACAGCACAATAGTATAAAGTGTGAAAGCATCCTACACACACCTGTGTATTCCCAAACACTGCACCATAGGTGTAAACACACGGGGAACTTTTAAAATGTACATGTTGGGAGCTGCCATAGCTGTGATTCATCAGCATGTGTTAGAGACTGACGGTGTTGTGGAGGATGATGCCGACAACCATCGCAGGCCTCAGAGGAGAAGGAGAGTGTTCAGACCAAGGGTAACCTACCAGAGGCTACATGACCTGGAGATAGTAGAGCATTACAGGGTGGACAGGGACATCTTACAGCAAATAGTGGAGCTGTGCCACGCCTGAGAACCAGAAACAACAGAGGGGAACCCATCCCAGTGGACACGAAGGTATGTGTAAGCCTGCGAATACTGGCCACAGGTACCTTTCAAAGGCCAACTGGAGATATAATGGGTATCTCACAGGTATCAGCATCCAGGGTACTACACCAGTTCCTGGATGCCATGTTACCACATGCCAATGAGCAGATATACTTCCCCCGAACTCAGGAGGAGTTGGCCAGCAATATGCACCACTTCCACCATGTGGCACACTACCCGGAGGTACTGGGTGTGATAGACTGCACGCACATACAAATCAAGTCACCACCCGGTGAGCATGGTAGGCGCTACATAAACCGCAAGGGATTCCACTCCATCAACTGCCAGGTCATGTGCAATGCCCAGGGCATTATCATGGATGTGTGTGCTGGCAGCCCTGGAAGCTACCATGACTCCCATATCTGGCATGCCTCACAGCTGTATCAGGTATTTGTCAGGGGGGACATCCCACATGGCCATCTTGCGGGGGATGCTGGCTATGCACTGGAGCCGTGGATGATGACTCCCATCAGAAATGCACACACACCCATGCAAGAACGCCATAATGAGGCAAACGCACAAACCAGAATCATCATAGAGCGTATGTTCGGGATGCTGAAATCATGGTTCCAGTGCTTGGATACATCTGGTGGAGCCTTGCAGTACTCTCCAGGTATGTGTGCCCACATTGTCATAGTATGTGCCATGCTCCATAATATGATCCTGTGGAAGCAGCTGCAGCAGGGACAAAATGGTGAAGGCCCTCATAGCCCACCGCAATTGCCAAGGCCATTACAGGCACAGAGGGATTCAGACCATGAACACACTGTGCCAGCCCCAGTAGGCAGACAGAGGCATGCCCAATATGCCTACACCTTGGCAAAGAGGGAACGTATAGCACATACTCTGACAGTGTAGGCCCCTACGGACTGACACCTCTCCACCTGCACACACAGTAAAATGGATGGCACACAAACATGACCACCTGTAAATTGTAATGTATAGGTGGCCCAATGTGTGACTCCTACATAGGCAGCCCTCAAACATTGTAAACACAACAGCTAGTGGAACACAGAATGCCAACACCTGAACAGTACATGAGCCTTACAGCATATGATGGTGCTGTGTGCCTGTCACGTTCCCCGCCATATATATATATATATATATATATATATATATATATATATATATATGTACACATATGCATATATATAATACAGATAGAAAGGGCAATAGAGTGATATATGTTGATATAGATGGATTCAGCGATATCTGCAAATATAATAGATAGTTCAATGACATTCATAACACCTTGGAGGTACAAATACATATGATACCGCCAACTATGGAATGTGTAACATACCGACATGCGTAACCAGGAGGCTGAAAGACCGATAGAACACAGTACTGGAACAGTACAGCCGTGAGTAATAGTATGATGATATGAAGGGACATTTAGTCACTGCTGCCGGTGTTGTGGTCCATGTAGGTACTGTGTTCAACTGTGTTTGTGAGTGCCGTAGTCTGTGTAAGTGTGCATTGAGGGTGCCGTGTGCATCTCCATGTGACTGTAATGTGTGTGTGTGTCCACAACATGTGTTTGTTAGTGCCAAGTCAGAGGTAGATCAGTACGGTAGGTGTGGGTATAGCTAGCCGTAGGCATACGGTTATTACCTGTCCCACAGTAGGAGGGACAGCCCCACCCTGGGCAGATGTGTCCTGACATAAAACAGTACAAAGGGCAAATGTCCAAGATGGTAAAACATTAATATGTCCCATATATAATGTAATAGTCATATTTAATAGTTATGCCTGTATGTAAGAAACGTAAATGTTACATGCAATATGATAAGTAGCCAAAGTCCCACAACAATAGGTATGTATTGAGGATAAAAGTATGTGCTAACCTGTGTACTGACCGTGGCTACGTGTTGGCCTGTAAACACCGCTGTGTGTCCCACAAGTGTCCAGCAATGACCATATGAAAAGGTGGCAACCCATGGCAAACAGGCTCTTTTACCAACACAACCGCAATGACTGCAAATATCTGGGACAGAAATACAAGGGATAGCTGTCACTTACACATATCCCTTGATATATCACTGCAATTCCGGAGGTATACAAGTAGCAAGCTCACCTGCAGACGATATAGAAACCAATTAACAATGGACCGACGTACAATCCCGTAACATAAGTCTACTAACTGTTAGCTCTCTAATTAGGGATGGAGCCCACACACACATATATATGGAATATGTAGAAATGTAAGGCCCACAAACCTGTATATGCTACGTACACCCACCGACATCCCCCACACTAGAAACTAAAGCAATACAGACTGTAATAGCAGCACAAACATCCGGTCAGTCAATTACATCTGCAGAACCCTCAACATACCATGTGAGAGACACAATTAAAGGCGTCATGCAAAATTGCAGGTGTTGTATAATGGAACAAACAGCCATGTTACAGGTTTTGCTTGCAATAGTCTGTTATCAGACATTGGGATGACAGGTACACCCACATGTTGAACCAAATACTCTACCTGTCACACACAATCCACGAGGGACATGAATCCAAAGTATACTTGTCTCCATGCATAGCAGTTGCAATTACACATAACAAAACACAATACAGACCGTCTCCCCGAAGGTAGGGCAAATAGGCAACGCCCAAGTGGAGAATCCAATTATACCCCACTGTTGCCATGTAATTGGCAAATGGAGTAGCTGCACAGCTGATATGCAAGTAATTAGTCACTCAGGAACACCATTTGGCAGGATGAATCCACATGTTACAGGTATCGACATATATAAGGATGACTTGCCAGACATTCAAACTGTATGCTCATACCGAATACCAGTTGAAACACTGTGAGAGAGATAGAAACGAAATGCTGTAACGATAACAAGGTATGTAGAACACCCGATATGTAAGGTTATGTATAGCATGATCTGTATTAATTAGTTTTACTGTATGTATAGCCTGGTTTGCATTAATTAAACGTGTCCGCAATGCATAAAGTGGGAAAAGGTATTTATGTTGTGATGTCTTGCTGAGCATACTAACGCTTGTAGAAACTGTGCGTCCAGCAGTGGGACACAAGGTACACAGCACAGACACCACAAGGGATGCTACATGAGGGCATTAAACAGAACAATTCCATACAACCCACCGTCAGTGGTAGGGTATGTCCAACAAGGACGTGCCATAGCAGGGGATAGTATATGTTGATATACTGTCACAGCACGCATGTGCATGGGCATATAACATTAATGACATATCTAAGGTGGTCCCGCTGTGCAAGTATGCTTTGCATTATGGGATACTATGTGAAATATGTGTAATGTATAGTATTGTAGGTAAATATGACAGATATTCTACACAGCATAACAGGCATATCATGCATACCACAGGTATCGTCTATTGGCATGTACAATAACAGGATACATATGGCTTGTAGGCATGGGACATTGTAATAGCATGATAGCTAATCTAAATGGAAGGGCTACCAAGTAACCATGCACAAAGGACATGTAATAGCTTCACAGGTGCATAGTGGGGTACTATGCAGTCTGGCACAGTGTTCACACTAATGGCACCTCTCTAGGGTAGTGTCCTGTGAACAGCAGAGCCATGTGTCACCTGCACCTCTGCACAGTACAGCCACTGCAGTGATCCCAGGCCTACATGTGTCTCCCAACCATCAAGGGAGGTATCACATGAACAGTGCTACTGAGTGTCCCTGCGTGATGTACATAGGACTTATGTTCCAAAGCATGGTGAGTGTCCGGTTTGGGAATGTAACCCTCAAGCACATCCTACTCATTGTGGCGTGTGTGCACATATCCACGAGCATGTTGCTCACAGTGGCTTTTGCTTATGTCGCATATGAGGAGTATATCCATTAATAATGTTGTGGACATGGGCCCTGTCTGATCAGCAGAGGTCACCCCTGAGTATGTAGTATGCAAATGTGTACAGATGTGGTGTCCGTAGTGCAGCTGCATACTTAAACTGTTGGAGCTCGGTAAATGTCATGGCGTGTTAATGTTGTGGTATGTAAAGCTGTAGCTGTTGTGTAAGGTACACCCTAAATGGGGTGGTGTACCCTTGAATGTGTGTAGATGTCTTGAGTTCAGAGGTACAATGGGTGCCTATGTACCAGCTACACACCCAGTACAGATAGGTGTGGCCACATAGAAGGATATCCACACCACAGTGGCAATACGGTAACCACAGGAGTGGGTGCGACATATGTGTGTACTGCAAACATGTACAATGTGATATGTATGTAGGGGACTACCACCCATGTGATAGTCAGTGGGTGAATGGTGTAATGCAAAGGTGATGTTCATGCACCTTGTGTCATGCAGCTTGATGCCATGATAGTCATATCATGTATCTGTCACAGCAACACCCGTATGGATGGAGTCAGTATCTGCTGGTGGAGCAATCATGGCACTTTGTATGCAGGGGTTTGAAAGCTAGGCATGGAAAGTCCCCTGTGCTAGCCTGTACCGCAGGGAAGCATATACTGAACATGAGGGGCCCTATGACTGAGGACTGTAGTATGCCAAATGTACCTGACATGTAGTAGGTACTATGGTATGCTGGCCTCACTGTGTGTGTCCTGTCCATGAGCCACATTGCATAACATCCTGAGACATAGCATACGATGTGCAGGTGGATGTGTATGTTGTCAATACCAGAATGGAGAATGGTGCTGAATGGCAATGGAAGGACAATGTAGGATGTGTGGACTCCCGTACCATCAGCAACTGCCCTGGTAACTGTATGAAAGGAGTCCACCATGTGTAGGGGCCATGCTCTGGCCCTAACATGCCCAACCCGGGTGGCAGCAAAGGACGGGAGCCCAACAATGTCTCTGTGAATGACCTTGATGATGTGCCCCATAGCCATGCCGAACAGTCCAGTCAGGTGTGTAGGACTATAGTCCCACTCGTGCATTGTGGTGCCACCTGTGTGTAGTGTGATAAATGCTGCTGTGTGCCATTCAGGGGCTACAATGTCTGAAACAAGGCTATTACTGAATATGGTGGCCTAGTGGGGAGACATGTCATTCAGAGGTTGGTGGACATCACAGCCTGGGATGTTGGAAGGTGACATGGGGCCAGTGTCCCAGGACATATAGAGTGCAGGTCAGTACTGTGTAGGTGTGACCACAGGGACACCACAATGTTCCTGTATGGATTGTGAGTGAGAGGGTGTAATGTTAGCATTGGGTCCATCCTCCAGCATGTTGCCAACATCACCTGGGTCTGTAATGTTCCTGAGTGACTGTTGTATGTGACAGCAGATGTGGGTGTTGCCATCGACTACTGACATACCACCATAATGCCTGGTGGTACACCCCGGAATGTGTCGCAGTCATGTTTACGTAGCTAGTCTTGGAGTATGTGATGAGGGACCCCGTGGCCCTACCACGGCTGACCAGTGAGCCACCCCACCAATGGGAATGTACACCATTGTGCAACAGCCTACACCTGTTGTTGTACATCATATGTCCATGGAACATGACCAGCAGAGTGGCGTCTGTTATCTGGTGTGTACCATCATGGCTCTGTGTGGAATAGCATGATCCATGCAGTTGTTTACATGCTAATGAAATGCACTGGGGTATGTGTCAGCATTTGTATGTGCATTGTCCATCTGCACGGGTGTCATGACATTAACAACCGCTGTCAGCAGACGTCTGTAGTAGGTGTTGTAGTACTCATGTACTGTGTATGCTGTGATGGGTGTGGTGCCGGGATGTGGCTAACAAGGTTGATTAGCATATGTTCGGAATCCACCAATGAGGGGATAACCCCAGGTGTGTAACACCAGTCACATGGTGGTAGTGTTCATGTCAAGGTTAATGTAGGTCTTGGAGGTGGTGTGTATGGGTTGATCCAGCAGAGCGGAGGTTATGACTCATGGATGTGTCAGTACATGAGTGGCTATCCCAGTTATGTGTGGGGTAGTGTCAGTCACACATCAGTAGTAGCTGTCTGAGGCCCACTGTCCAATATACCAACAAATAAGGTATGTTAACTGTGGGGTATGATGTCGACTCTGTAGCTTGTTACAATGTATATAGCAGTCCCGGACACAGTTAGTTGCACGTGGAGCACCTCTGATGCATTGTGCTAAGTAACTAGCCAGGATGTGTGCACAACATAGTGGGATATGGGAACCCCTCAGCTGTGGGTGTGCCAGTCCAGGTATGTGCCTGAAAGGTATGGTCTGTCTATAACCTGTCATTGCAAGTGTGCTCTGCAGAGCCTAGAGGCAGGTCCCAGTCGCTGCAGAGATGTTTGAGTGGTGCATTATAAGGTGTGCTTTGCCTGCGTGCGTCACAGAGGAAGATGCAAGCATTGTGTCACATGACACCCATGTCGTGCTTGCCAGTTCCCATTCTGCCAGTGACAGTTATTGGAAACTGTGCAAGACAGGCAGTATAGATGCAGCAAGAGCCTTGCATGTGAGCTGTACTCCCAGGGCTGAGAGGTACAAGTCATCTGTGCCACAGCATTGTGTTTGACCAGGTCAGTCAAAGCGGACAGATACCAGATGCCTGTGGAATGACAATAGGAGCATAGGCCACTGTTGAAGTGACACAGTCGGTCATTGTACAGTGGTATTGTGTCCGGACGAATGCAAAATGCTCCCCAGAGCTTGGCCCACACCCTCAGGGCTATAAGACTGGTGAGCTATTGCATGTCCCTGCACACGTAGTCTGTGAAGTGGCATCACAGGGCAGTCACACTAACATGGAGAATGACAGTCACATCGTACCTGGTGAGGTGTGACATGGGTGCATAGGTTATGTTGCAGAAGCAGTTACCCGACAGCAAGATGTAAGTGACTATCGCCTTGTGTAGCCTGCTCTGTGGAACTGCAGTGTGACTCCCTACAGAGTCACCTATGACTGGTGTGTTGTGAATGTTATAACTCCCTATTGGCTGTATGTGATGGGCACACATGAGTCTGTGGGCTATAAGTTGGTGATGTTGTCTTCCATGATGGGGGCTACCTCTGGTGCCTACACTGAGTATGGAGACATACTGCACAAGTTGTCCTCGTAGGTGTGGCCAGTGGTGGAGATCATGTGAGACTTTGTGATGGGTGGGGTGTGTTGCGAATGTTACACATCCCCAAATGACTGTCAGGTGCAGTCAGGGTTGGTGACAGCATTACCCCCACCCCCAGCCATAGCTGTCAACCTCCTGTCCCCAAAATGAGGAACATTAGCCCTCATAATGTGTGACAAATGGGCAAAATGTGAAACACTTACAACTGGCTTACTAACAGCTTCAACTAGGAAGGGCATATGATGGCTAAAATAGGCTGGTTTTACGTATAAAAAGATATTCTAATGAATTAATATGATTCCCATCTATTTAGCCATGGCTAGCAGGTAAACAATTTCCAACAATGAATGTGTGACAGACCCTTTCAATGTGGAACCTTGAGAAACAACTTTTTAAGACCCCAAATGAGGTACGTTCCTCATAATGAGGTACACTTGAGAGCTATGCCCCCAGCACGGCTGCAGAAGTGCATCCCCCACAGGCTGTAGTGTCGTATGTTGGGAGGTGAGCATTGAATGTGTACATGAGACAATTGCTCTATTGCCACATGTACGACATATCCCTCATATAGACAGGCAGTAGCACTGGTACGTGACAGTTGGACATGCCTGTATATACAACCATGTCCCACAGGATATGTGTGTTACATGTGTACAACAGCTGTTGTACCATAAGCAAGCTGAGAAGTGTAGGACAGCCAGTGTACCTGTGGGAAATGGTGTGGAATGGGTGCTATAGTAATCAGTAGCTCATGACATGCTCACAAGTTCTGAACAAGTGCCTAGCATGACCATACAATACAGATAGGGTGTTGGATAATATCAACCCACAAGTGGTGATGACTGTCATTTTGGGTGGCACCGCACTATAACCCTGCTGAGTATGGTGTGCATGTCCATGAACCATTATCACTGTAGATGTTAGCAGTACAGATGTACAAGACAGCACGGATGTTTGATTACAAATACCTTTGTATGTCACAGGAGTCTTCCACCAGTGGCCTGTTGACAGACTCACAACTACAAAAGGTGCAAGAGTGACATGTGCACATCACACCAGTGCCAGCTACAGTAGAACAGGGTTAATGTGTTGTACCCCACCCTCATTGTAGCCCATACCACACAGGCAAATGTTAGGCATCTGTGTATGTAAGGCTGTGAATGGCCATGATCTATCAGTATAGCTGTGTCAGTGTTGTGAACAACATACAGAATGGGCTGTGTGGGTGAGGTGTGTGACATATGTGCACAGTCTGATGGATGATACCAGCATTGTCACCGCTAGGTGAACATCCCTGTACCCATAAACTACTACCTAGGCTGTGGTCAACATTATGGACACTGTGTAAGGGATGGTGCTGTGCAGTGCACCCCCCGACTTGGTGACGTCTCCAGGCCCCTTAGGTAGTCATATGAGGTACCCATGTCATGTCAAGGTGCCATCCACGAGCACAGAGATCACTGGACAGGCATATACAGCACTGTGGTGACCAATATTGGATCACATACCACCTTTAAGGGGTAATGGCTATGCATGGATGTGCGATACCAGCCTTCACAACCCTCACCTCCACTATGCAGCATGCTGTCTACCTTGCAGAAAGACATTTGCTACACCATGATGATGGACATGCTACATGTCCATATCCTGATCTATAAGACATATGTCATGGACAGCCACCATCCTAATACTAGGATCGCCACAGGCTGGACAGATCCCTATGCCATATATGTGACATACTCCCACCATACCATGCAACACTGTCCATCAAAGCTGCACATGTCATCCCAGTCATACATGGTGTGATGGCCGCATGGTAGATGTACTATCAACTGACTGGATCAGTAACGTGGCACTGATGCACCTTGCGGTGGCATAATGGCTGTCTGTTACAGCTTGGAAACTGTGCCCACACATGCTATGGTTGATAACCATCCCTGCGAATGTCATCTGACTAGCCATTGTCCCATGTCTATCACATGTGCAATACAGGCGATCCGTGACAGGATGTTGAACAGTTGTACAGTGCTGTGTAGATGTATATGGCAAAACACATGCATGTACAGGTGTTCATGCATATGTGTGCATTGTCACTGCTCAAGTCCATTACGGCTGTGTCTGTGTTGATATGTGACATATACACAGCATCCAGGTCAACAGCATTACCGTGGACACATCCAGGCATGTGCAGATAGGTAAGAACACAAGTGCAGGCAAATAGACATGCCCACAGCAAGACAGCATTTACATGGAGTATGACCACTGTAATGAGGTGACACACATATATGGAGATGATATCCAATGCATAATGGGTGTGACATGTGTGTGACACAAACACGTCAGTCGTGTCAGTGTCATGATGCTTTGCAAAGATAACTGTGCAGATGTAGTAGATGTCATAGAAATGTATGTGCAGCAGTATCTCTGTACATCTCTGAAACTGTGACCTGTCACCATCATTATGTCTTACAGATAATGCCCCATACACACCTCCCAGCTTACAGCCGCCAGGAGGATGATGTCCTCATCCCACAGCTCCATGACAACTATGACTTGTTGTTCAGCCATGTGCCACAGCATGCCCAGCAGTGGGATGACCTGTGGCAGGATCTACACAGGAGGGTGAATGATGTGGGTGGCCATAACCGCACCTACCAGCAGGTGCGCAGACACTGCACGGACTTGATACGACATGCAAAACAGCGTGCCACTGCAATCACCAGGGAACAAGGTGGAATAGGTGGTGGGCCACCAACCCCGCCCCCACTCACACACACTGAGGAGCACTGGCCAGTCTGGGGACACCCAGGGAACAGCATCCACAAACACTAGCTGCCAGCGTGGAGGTGGGTGTCTCCCAACCAATGAGCCTGGAGTTGCCTGGTAAGTCACTACTGCACATATGGCTATTATATCCCATTTAGTTGCATGTGTCACTGTACATTATGTAAAGTAACAACATATGCAAGGTATGTGGACACACATGCTGCATACTACAGTATGCTACGCTATGTATGCACACATGTGCATACTATATGCTATTACACAGGTGAATGTGTTCACATGCACAGTGCAACCTGTGGCTGTCATACAGTCATGGATAATGTTCATACTGCTGTGTCACCCCTATACAGGTACCTCTGGCGTGTCGCACAGACATGAGTCCATTGCAGGTGAGACTGTCATCAGTATCAGGCATGTTACAGTGTAGATCTATTTGCCATGTGGCCATTTAACACTTGCACACCTGATGTTTGTTCCAGTCATGATATGCAGGTCGCATCACCCATCATTCACACAGACCACCCATGTGCAATATATACAAACGAAATGATACACTGACTTGAAACCACAGTACTTGTCATTGCAACATGTGTAGTCAGCTGTGCATACAACGGTGGAGGTGTTCTACAATGGTGGCATATGTAGTATGCATTGGAACGACATGTGTGGTACGCACACAGTACCACACAGTGATCTGTGATATGGGCAGCCCACAGGTGTCACCATTGTGTCATATGCCCGTGCATTGGGTGCACACATTGTGATGTGCCACCTGACATGTCCCAGACATGTAGTGTTCTGTCTGCAATATTGTCACACTATCACATGACCTATACCCCACATACCAAACATACAACCCGTTGTCTGCATAGCCCTGTGGATTGTGACATATCCAACATCTATGGGTGTATGTCATATGGGACAACACAGACATGTGAGATAGATGGCCATCACACACATTTGGCCAACACATGTGCACACATGGCCATGGGGGATGGCCAGAGACATGTAGCCACACAGTACATGGGATGTGTATACACCCTGTTGCACATTGTCCACACATGGTCCAATTATAGCCTTAGTTGACTGATTATACAGTTGATGTGGTACACTGGACATCCTAAAAGCCTGTGCACAGCTACTGGAGGTGTCACTGAAGTCTACCATGTACGATCTTTTGAACATCACGACTGTGTTGCAGTTATGGCTATGCAATGTGTACATATTATGCATTCTACAGCAATATAGATGCCTCATGATGCCATGCAATGGCACAGTGTCTGTACTTCACACTGTATAGCAATGTAGACGGCTCACACTACCCTCCCATGTTCATGCACATTTGCTAAACATGCATTCTATCTGTAGGGCATACAGACAACACTGCAATGTGAAGCCCATTATGATGCTGTACATGTGTCAGGACACCATTGTGTCAGACACGTATGCATGTTAATGCACATGTCAGCAGATTACATGTCAAGGTCACGTCAGCCATGTCTACTGTTATCCTGTTCTGGACCACATGGTGTATCACAGGGTTGCATGCATACTACCATGATTGTGTGAACTGCATGGCTACTGATATGACACCTGCTTGCTGTAGTGTGCACCCCAGGGAGGTATGCTTACTAACACTATTAATGTCTGAGCTGCATGCCCTCTGCTGTATCACAGGCATGCTGCATGCCATCTGACAAATCACATGCATGGTGTGTTTGTGTGTGTCTGTGTGTGTGTGTGTGAGTCTGTGTTTGTGTGTGTGTGTGTGTGTGTGTGTGTGTGTGTGTGTGTGTGTGTGTGTGTGTGTGTGTGTGTGTGTGTGTGTGTGTGTGTGTGTGTGTGTGTGTGTGTGTGTGTGTGTGTGTGTGTGTCTGTGTGTGTGTCTGTGTCTGTGTGTGTGTGTGTGTGTGTGTGTGTGTGTGTGTGTGTGTGTGTGTGTGTGTGTGTGTCTGTGTGTGTGTGTGTGTGTCTGTGTGTGTCTGTGTGTGTGTGTCTGTGTCTATTGTACTTTACAGTATTTCTTTGCATTCACAGGTGATGTAGGTGCGTTACCCTCCTGCGGTCCATCTGATGTTAGTGTCCCCACAGATACTAGCGGTGATGAACATATGCATGAGGTACAGGCAGGGTTGTCAGGGGCTGAATCTGTGCCAATGGTTACCATCCCAGCTATGTCCCCTTCTTCCTCGCACACAGTTCTGCTGCCAACACATACCACATCACCAGTGGCCATAGAGGAAGGACAGTCAGCGTCTGTTAGCATGGAACAGGAACGTGTGGTGGCTACAGAAGGTGTGTCTACACACCATGGTGTCAGTGTAATGACTGCAGATGTGCCACACAGGCATGTGGGCGGTGCTGCTCGTATGAGGACCTCTGGCAGACAGAGCGCAGCAGCTGGTATCACCAGACGCATGTTCCAGACTGTAATGGCAGCACAGGCACGTGCTGAATGGCAGAACAGAGAAGGGCAGAGGCTGCAGAGGGCTGTTATTCATACCCTAAATGACAACATCCAGGCATTGGCAAATGCTCAACAGCAGATTGCTGATGTTCTGGATAGGCAATTGGGTGAAATGGTCAGAATCCTTGGCCGAGGCATGGCAATCCGCGAGCGGGAGCTGTCTGTTCTGGAACATCTGGTACGAGTGAGGCGTAGGCCACGTGGACGTAGGCCAGCAACACCACCTAGTGTAGGTCGACGTGAGCGTGCCACCTCACATGCCCGCTCCCATAGTGCCGGTAGCAGTAGCAGTGCAGCTGGTGCTGCGCTGTCAACACCAGGACACAGCAGGCCACATGGACGTGGCCCTGGATGTTCTCAGTGGGGACACGGTTCCAGCGGACATGTGTCATCGGACAGTAGCCACTCTGTACCTCCACCTGGTAGTGCCTGTGCAACCCCAAGCAGGCACAGGTCACGTGGCCATGGACGGACACACTGAGCTGTACAACCTGGTCTGTACAATCTGGGGCTGTCAATTATACCCTGTGTAGGCCTCACAAATGGCAGAACTGTGTACACACATACACACACACAGCAAACACAACTGTAGGGCTCCACAACATCCACATGCATTCTGAACAGACATGTCCAATCAACTCACCGGCCCTTACACACACACACATGATGTTAACCATTGGTGCAGCCTATGCCCCTGGCAAACATATCACCCTGTGCATATGATGAAGCCTGTGCCGCATCCCTGTCATCCACACCATCGGTGCAGGGTTATGCACAAATATTCTGATGCACAGGGTGAACAGAATAGTGAGAGGTGTATATAATATTACCTGTGTATGCATAGTGAGGGATGTGTATGTTGCAGTGGTTGTGTGTGAATACTGAGAGATGTGTATGTGACATAGGTTGTGTACTGTCGACATGCACTGGTCATACCATGTAGTGCAGGTGCAGCATGCATTGTGATGTGTTCATGGTATGTGTCTCAGTTACATCTGTAGCACCATGTTGGTTGTGATACCCTGGTTCCCTCCTACAGTGTACTTGCATGTGCCTATAGGTAGCAGTGTTTGCAGTCCCCCATGTGTAACTGTGGATTACTCACAGGCACGTCTGGCAATATCAGCATGCTACATGTACCCTCAACCTGATTGTTGGAAACACCAACATGACACAGATGTCCATACATATACTGCACCTAACGCATGTGGTCAGTGCCACAGGCTACACTAGACAGAGATGTGACATACATAGCAGGACACATTACATGTATGGTGACATGGTGCAGGGGTTGTACACAGCGGTCTGGCCAATGATGATGTGAGGTGTCACTTGGTAGCTGGAGGCCACACTGTGCAGCAGTAGGACCCTGTAACAGTGCGGGAACATGGCCACATTCATGGGGTGTACACCACTATAACGCACACCCCATAGTGTTCAGGTGGGGACCCTTGCCTATGTGGTCATCACCCTCACAGTACTATGCACCCACACGATGTGTCACAGAGAAGGAACATGCACAGGTAGCCAGTATGGCTGGGACCTATGGCATCAACAGGGTAGTGCACTGCATCACCATTATGGGTTAGTCACCACGTGGGGTTAGTAATCATTTCTCACTGTATATTAGCATACACCCTCACACCAAGCACCGGACATACATACAGACACACACACACTGTGGTGACCACACATGTGTATACGGACAGCCGACGTGTGTGATGCACCACACTGGCCGACATCATGCTTCCCACACTGACGTATGTACAGATCTCTACAACGGTGTACAGGGATGTGTAACAACTGGGACATATTCCCCATGATATGTGGCATCTGTGGTCACACATTCGGACACACATGGCAGTGCTGGGAATGATACACCTGCCATATGATGACATGTTTGATAGACATGCAGCAGTATTGATTGTATTATGTGTACCAACGCTATATCTGGCAATTGTGCTGCTATATACACGGGAGGTTGTAGGTGTTACAGGTGCCATGTGACATATTGTTGGTAACACCTGACCGCTGTGTATGCATTATGTCAGCACCATCACGTAACAGCGACATAGCGTACTGTTTGCACATGGCATGATAGGATGGTGTGTGACACAACTGTGAGCCACCCCCTGCACACATACATCTACACAGGTGGTTCACCACTTTATGTACACACATCCCTCCATACGTGCTGTTTGTATGTCACCGTATACAGGTGTCAATGATGGGTCTGCATTGCGACTGCATGACGTAGTTAGGTGCAACTATGTTACGGACATTGGCCACTGCACATGCATGGTTGCTGCATGCACAGTACAGATGTCACATGTGTCTCCTGTTGCCATGTTTGTATGCATTGCTATTGTTGGACATGTGTGTTGACATACATAACACATGGACTGTGGTGTGATATCACGGGTGTCACAGACAACCAGTACAAGGGTATATGTCCCAGTCAACATTGCTACCCCCTGTATTGTGAGCATTCAACAGACATGGACCCACCTTCCACTTGCATGTGTAGCATTGATTAGGCCACTGTTATGCATGAGGTACATCAAAGGCTATGCTATGTATGTATGTGTTGTGTGTGCAGTCCATGCACACATCCACACAATCACATGTATGACATATCCAGATGTGTGTTCATTGGTGTACAGCAACAGTCATGTGTCACAGCTGTGTAAGGGCCGTGGTATGTCTTGAGCTGACCTGTTCATGTATACTGGTATCATTGCAATGCATAACACCTGTTGGATCCCTGTTGGTACATGTGTACTCTGCACAGCTGGTGTACACCTCTGTACAGCCCAGTGGTCATGTGTCACATGCTGTTGTGGTACTGTAAGGCTGTGTATTGCTGCACCGATGACATGGTGATGACTTGACAGCTACAGTGTACACTGCAGTGTGTACGTATGTGACCTGCACCTGTGACAGCTGTGATGGCAGCTGTGTGTGTACAGGTCACTGCATGTGTGACCGCCCTGTGCGTGAGGACAGTTATACCTTACTGTGCCCTTCTGTACTGTGCCCTTCTGTGTGTACACTCCATCTGCATGCATGACAGGCCTTTGCAACAGTTAAGTGTGTGAGCATGCCCAGTATGCTGTTGTGTGGATGGACACACAGTACAGTCCATGTACGCAGTTATGTAGATGGACACACAGTACAGTCCAATCTGAGACCTTCCATGTTTACACTCCATCTGCATGCAAGACGGCCCTTTGCAACAGCTAAGTGTGTGAGCATGCCCAGTATGCTGTTGTGTAGATGGACACACAGTACAGTCCATGTACGCTGTTGTGTAGATGGACACACGGTACAGTCCAAACTGAGACCTTCCGTGTTTACACTCCATCTGCATGCAAGATGGCCCTTTGCAACAGCTAAGTGTGTGAGCATGCCCAGTATGCCATTGTGTAGATCGACACACAGTACAGTCCGAACTGAAGTTTATTACCAGGTGTGCAGCCATGGCCAGTGACACCTTGATAGTGATGTCCCTCTGTGCATGGGCATAGCCGTTGACATCCTGTATTGCCATGGTGGTCATCCAGGCAATGGATTTCCATCTTCAACGTCAGGATGGATGCCTACCGAGTACACACTGGGTGACTATCTGGAAGGGTGTACTGTCTGTGGTGCGTACTGTGTATATGTATTGTTGTTGTAGTGCTCCATACATGTATAGTTGCCCCGAGTGCACCACTGCCATGTGTTTTTATACGTCTACCATGGGACAGTACTATGTCTGATCGTACACTCTCTATACAATCCCTGCCGGCGTCCTGGGATTTGCAGATGTTGACACGCCTAGACAAATGCCTGTGGGTCTGCTGTGTTTAGTAATCTTGGTAGCGCGTTCTGTAAATGCGTCATGCTGTAGTGTGATAGGGTAGTTAGGTATAAGTTCGATTCCCAGCCCTGCCAAGTGTGTGTTTGTGTGTGCGTGCGCATGCTCCCGTCCACCTGGCGACTCAGGTTATGCTTTTAGACGCTTCACACCACAGATATATCCTGCTGACATCTTTGCCTTTACGGATGTTGACACGCACCTAGAAGAATGCCTGTGGGTCTGCTGCGTTTAGTAATCTCGGTATTGCGTTCTGTAAATGCGTCATGCTGTAGTGTAATAGGGTAGTTAGGTGTAAGTTCCATTCCCGGCCCTGCCAAGTGTGTGTGTGTGTGTGTGTGTGTGTGTGTGTGTGTGTGTGTGTGTGTGTGTGTGTGTGTGTGTGTGTGTGTGTGTGTGTGTGTGCACATGCTCCCATCCGCCTGGGGACTCAGGTTATGATTTTAGATGATTCACACCACAGATATATCCTGCTGACGTCTTTGCCTTTGCGGATGTCGACACGCACCTAGAAGGATGCCTGTGGGACTGCTGTGTTTAGTAATCTCGGTAGCGCGTTCTGTAAATGCGTCATGCTGTAGTGTGATAGGGTAGTTAGGTGTAAGTTCGATTCCCAGCCCTGCCAAGTGTGTGTGTGTGTGTGTGTGTGTGTGTGTGTGTGTGTGTGTGTGTGTGCGCATGCTCCTGTCCGCCTGGGGACTCAGGTTATGCTTTTGGACGCTTCACACCACAGATATATCCTGCTGACGTCTTTGCCTTTGCGGATGTCGACACGCACCTAGAAGGATGCCTGTGGGACTACTGTGTTTAGTAATCTTGGTAGCGCATTCTGTAAATGTGTCATGCTGTAGTGTGATAGGGTAGTTAGGTGTAAGTTCGATTCCCAGCCCTGCCAAGTGTGTGTGTGTGTGTGTGTGTGTGTGTGTGTGTGTGTGTGTGCGCATAGTCCCGTCCACCTGGGGACTCAGGTTATGCTTTTAGACGCTTCACACCACAGATATATCCTGCTGACATCTTTGCGGATGTTGACACGCACCTAGAAGGATGCCTGTGGGACTGCTGTGTTTAGTAATCTAGGTAGCACATTCTGTAAATGCGTCATGCTGTAGTGTGATAGGGTAGTTAGGTGTAAGTTCATTTCCCAGCCCTGCCAAGTGTGTGTGTGTGTTTCTAGCTGCATGACAACAGTACATTGCTTTTCAATATTCACTCACCATAACATCTGTGCAGTGTCTTTGCCTTTGATGCCGCTGTCTACAGGCTAGATGTATGCCTGTGTGATTTCCGTGATCTACTACTCACAGTTGCACGTTCTGTCACTGCGTAATGCTGTTGTGTGGTACAGTGGTTACGTTCGTGTTCTGCTCACAACCCTGCCACGTGTGTGTGTATGTGTGTATGTCTGTATCTCTCTCTCTCTCTCACTATATATATATATATATATATATATATATATATATATATATATATATATATATATATATATATATATATATATATATATATATATATATATATGTTTTCTGCCCATAACTCTGCTCTTGCATGGACAGCTGACTGTTTCATGTATCGCATATTTGCATAGCTTTCACATACCAATGGGGTATGTTGCAAATCCCAACATTGTCCATGCAACGTTTGTGTTACGGGCAGTGTTACACGCCCTTACAGGCATTTGCTGTATAGCTTGGCAGACATCTATCTTTGCTGTACTCTCACTCTACTCGTACACACCGGAGACTTCATGTATCATGGCCTAGTTTTGCTGTGTGTATGTCTATTTGTGTTGTGTGCATGGCTGTGGGTATGTCCCACTATCATCATTTGTAAAGGTGACAGCCCTATAGGTACTTCATGTAGACTGCTGTGTCATTTGACATGTCAGCACATACCTGCGGACAGTACTGACCGTCCTACTGCAGCGCTTTTCATACCTTCTGCATTATCTTGCAGTCGATAATGCTGTTTCCTCACACATGTATCTGTTTCTGATCATACCACTCCACCTCCTAGAGCAAACATCTGGACAAAGCCTTAACTGATAGTGGGATACATAGGGACAGTATTTACATATTGCTCTTACAAACGTAGATAGTTGACACAATAATAGGTTTTGCATTAGTATGGCTTTTCTGACGGATTTGGTGTCTTAAACTCACATGTTTGTCATTATTTCATGACTTCAGTTCTCAGGAATTTGCCAGAATGGTACTGATTTTACGTGGAACACACCAAACATATGAGGCAGAACTCTGCACATTCTGCGTAAATCTGTACAGTTGTGGAGAATGTGTCTGATACAAGATATCAATTTTCTGACACCAATACACACACTGTATGGTGGCATCACAGGCCACATGCCATTACATTTATATTGCAGGACACACCCACCCAGAGGGTTGTATTCCTCACACAGGCCAACAGCTGCTTATCCAGACTAATTAGTCTATCATGTACCTTATGTGTACGCCGGTATTTGCGCTTTCCGTCAGTGGCAGAGCTCACGTACGAGTATGGGGGACTGGACATTGTAACGGTGACACTGCATGACACCCTGAGGGACACATTTCTTTTTAGTCTATTAACCTTCCACATTGACTTTCACAGGGCATACATTGTCATTCACATTTGTCGGAGTACATGCGTATGACTTGTACATGTTTTGTCATTTGTCCTGACGTCTTTCTTCTCACCTGTCCACCTAGTATCACTAGTTCTGTACATGTATTTTGGACAGGTTACCTTCATACCCCTAACCTGTACACATTATGGGTAAACACCCTGACGTTTCACCTTTGCTCTTGTTACATTTGTCATAGTAATGTGCCTTTCTGGTAAATTACTGGCAAGGCATTATGAACTGTGCGGTTAGATAATAGTGACTGACATTTCTATGTCATGATTAGTAACACTCATAACATTCATATTCCTGGCTACGTCAGTATTCTATCAACGTTCTGACTTTGTCTGGGGTATATCTAATATAGTCCCTATTTATATTTCATGTACTTTGCCTTAGTGCAGCTGTTTTATTCTGACAGTTTGCCAGGTATGGTTACCATCTTGGTCGTACGCATGTCCATCCATGATAATCGCTTACATGACACTGATATAGGGCCCTACATATTCTCACAATGGTTTACACAATATCCAGTGGATGGTTTGCCCCATTATTGAGAATATAGGCGTGTGCTATACCCACATCTCTCCCACGGGGCAGACCTAATAAATCTCTGCCAAACAACACCTAGGCCCATTTCTGCATACCCATGATTCCCATACCTGACACCCCTCCACAGTACCCATTACACATGTTTAATGTGAGCGGTACTAAAGTGTGGAGACACTTATATGCACTCCCCACTCTCCAGATATCAGTTTGTACATCATACATTCTATCGACACATGTGTCATTACCCTTGCACCTGCTACTGTTGCATGTACAGCTATATCGTATTTGCTGAGGTCACTTATTTTGCGTCAATGATGGTTGACACTACGTATGGATCAGTTTTTGGGGTCCTGCAATGGACACCTATATTCATGTTTAAAGTGTAGAACTTGCTGGACTGTCACTTTCTGGCCAATGGTTTGGAAAGCAGCGGTTTATTCACCTTTCGTGCATGTCTGTTTGTCTACCCATATTAGCTATGCTGTGGCCTATTTATGTACATATGTCATATCTACAGGACATATGTTTGTTGTGTATACATATATACATGTACAGTCCTCATTTCATAATTTGCTTTGGTTTACGTCTGTGGATTATGTGTATACACATTTATCTATATCCATACCATACCTTTCCACTGTACAGATTGTCGCAGAATGTACAGCTGGTTGCTTCTTTATCTTCAGTGTGTTTTTTATAACCTTGTGTCTATCTGACAATGTAGTGGCATTTCATTAAAGACTTACATTGGGAAATACTGGCAAGCAGTTCAGGTTACGACTGCATACCCTTCACAGAATCCATGCTACTGACACACACGTTATTCTATCCACTTTCTATGTTTGTTCTGGTACATATCTGGGGTTTGTCCCTATTTGTACCAGTAGTTTGCATGCCTTTGTCCAGTTTCATACTTTACGGGGTTAATAGGTTTGAGCCATGTATATCTAACGTGGGGGAAACAGCATTCATTTACTATGCTGTGAGCGGATCACACACATACAGGCGCACTTGCATTTACATGTTGTGGGTTACATCTGTTTAATAAATGTGTGCTTGCGTGGCCTTTCATACTTCTGACTGTAACACTTACTTATCTGTAGTCCGCTTTACGGACTGGTGTGAAACACATGGTTCACCTTTACGTATTTAACTGTGTGTACAGCACGAACGCATTCATTACACTTTACAGGGATATCTGCAGTGGTAGTAGGTCAACCGGGACTGCATTCACGTTGGACGGATGCCGGAAACAGTATTCTGTTGCTGTTCTGCCTCATTGATATGCATACCCATAGTACTTAGCTACATCAACATATGCCTCACCTCTTCACTTACAACACAGGCATCCATTCCCCTGCTGTGGGAAACGCGGTACTACATATTACACATTCCGTATTGCCTACTGCTGTGGACCCCAGCTGCATTGTTAATCACTCAGAGGATATGCAGAACACCAGAGCATATAGTCGTATCACATACACGTTTCTGATTGTCAGGGTGTTCATGTAGTGATCTGGGTATGGGCTTGTCCGCCTGGTGAACGGAACTTCCCTGGCCGAGTTCAAATGTCAGATGAAGCATGTGGACAGGGAGAATCTCCCTATTATGAACATTTTACCTGTATTTATAGACACGTGTTTGAGCTTATTCTGTTGGCTGTACATATTATGGGTGGGGTTGTTACGGTCCATACTCCACGGTGAGGGGGGGTGTTCCCATTCACATTTGACTATTACCTGTATTCATTCATACGGGGATTATTTTCTTGGACATGTTGTGACTACAGGTATGCAGTTGTACATTACACAAATCTCATGGCTTGTTACTGTACATATGTACGGACCATACCTCTCGACCTCTTTGAGCAACAAATATGCGCAAACCCTACATGATGGGGAGAGTAAGAGGGACACATTTTAACTAGTTTCCTTACAAGCTTATGACGTTGATAGAATACTAGGTTTTGCATTGTCATGACTCTTCTGCGGGATGTGGAGTGTTATACTTAATGCTCATTATTTCGTGACGTCAATCCACACTTATTTACCAGACAGACGCAGGTTGTCGGAGGCACACAACACTATGAGCCAACACTCTGGTCATTCTGCGAATATCTGGACAGTTGAGTGATATGGTACGAACCTCTGTAATACGCTGTTGTGTTCTGGCACAGCAGTAGCTCGGCATTAGGGACAGATGTCGGGACGTGCTGGCAGACAGTTGAGTTTCAGACTTCATACTCCGGACATTAATGCCATTGTGCAAACTGTCATTCTATGATATATCTATGTTTATCCATCCACATGGATATATTCCTGCTTGCACCTGTTATACATTCTATGGATCTCACTCCTCTGAGCTCTCCATACTCCTGCTCCTCTCTACCCTCCAGCTTAACCAGACTTAGCTGACACTCACTTGACTCCAAGTATGTCATTGTTGTACATTTCTGTATTACTACTACAAACTCTGGATTTGCACTGTCTTATTATGCACATGTTATGCATGTGTATTTCCTGACTGTATGCCTTTTACTTTTGTATTTTACATTTAACATTATGTAGCCTTTATTTTCTTGTATTGCTTGTGGAGCTTTTCTACCCAGGCCTCTGCTGTTACTGGGGACTTCTTCGCCCAGTGGACTTCCCGGGTACTCAGACTGCACATACATGAATAACTTCTAACAGCTATCTTTGCATATTGAACCTGCTGTTGTACCTTTGTCTCACTTGTAGTCACGGCTCTGTCCAGATATCTAGCTCACACAGGTTGTCAGGTATGGTCGGTCACGCCGGCACACATTAGGTATCCCTCACACTTCATCAGTGTTCTCCTGTTAATGTCGGGTGTCTTCCTCACCCTTCTGCTGTTTGCCACTATGCGAGTGTGCGATATATTCTCCCGCATATTTATGTGGGGACACGTGCATCACGGGAAGGTGTTTTATCCTGGGTACTGGGTTATGCATGACCACTCAGGTCTGGACAGTGTCTTGGACCTGTACTTCACATTCTGACTTGTGTCCAGATATGTACAGGATTGGACATCTTGTCATCATACCCATTCTACTATTTACACAGGTTACTTATCCCATAAGGGATATTCCAGAAATTGGACCATTCCACACAGAAATGATATTGAAATGTATTTTGGCTTTATGAAAATGTGCAGGGGGTTTAACATGCTATGCGTAGGGGTCGGTATGTGTAGCTGTGTCTGCAACGGATCAGTGGGCCATGTACGGGTGGATTTGGTGGATGTTCTGTTACGGGGCTGGGTTGTGTGATGTGGAGGGTATGCTGGGTAGCCCATTATGCAGCCAGGTGTGTTGCATTTGTTCTGGCCAGTTCCATCAGGACCAACCTGTGGGTATGTGACGGTGACATATCTATACATTTTGATCGCACATTTACATGATACACATGTTTGTGGGATTGTGTTCTACACTATGGCCTGTCTGCTTGTCTTGCAGCTGTTTCTCCATGTGTTTGTGTTTACGTCCACTTCACCCGCTGCCCCCTCCTATACCTCTGGTTCACCTTTTCTGCATACGACACAGTATCGCCTTTGCGGGTTTTACCATTACTCATCCACCCCTCACATGCAAATTACTCACATCCGATAGCTCACTACTTTTGTTGCTGGGCCATGACACGGCCAGAGTAGCACATTGACTGCCCTACAGGTGTCGGGTACCTTTATGGTTGTGTGGACTACCCTGCCATGTTTGCTTCCCACGTGCTATACCTCACACACATAGGTACACACCCATACTTCACTTTTGTTACTTAGTTGGTATACCTGGGTACTACCCGTTCGGCTGTGTCACATACTAGTTTGGCTTCTACTGATGAATCCGGGATTTGCAGACCTGTTGTACTCATTGGGGGGATGGCACCTTTTCCAATGTCCATGCTATTCCTTCCACATATCCGACTGTTGTGGACAATGCCTCTCCACAGTCTACAGTACTGTTTCCACCTTTTCAATTGGCCACAATGTAACATTTGCGGTGGACATAACACATTTTCCATGCCGACACATACCCACGGTCAGTTCGGCAGATAGAACTTACAACTCTTGCCTATATCTAAGCTTTAGTCTTGTAGCATTTCAGTGGCTTATTCTTTTTCTTATGACATTTATGTAATATACGTTTGGAGAACAACTGTTTAATGCCACTATTACATGACGTCTGAGGGATAATTATGTCCTATAATCTCTGCACATTTGCCATGTTTACATGCTTGTGTCAGGACACATCTGGCCGCAGCGGTACTGTCGCTTGCAAAGTGGGACAGGTGGTATTCTTAGTCGATGGTACGGGACATACTGTTCCTTTCGGCCTACATGTGTCCTTATTGTTGTAGCTGTTTCTATGCTCCTGATTTGTTTACATGTGTATTCTATTCCCTATCACATTTGTTATGTGGGATACAGACATACCTTTTGTATGTGACTATTACATCCCTTGTGGGATATGATTCAGACATACGGTCACTACATATATCTACATTTCTCCTCGTGTATTTTGTTATGGACACATCTGCACAGCTATATACCCTCCCTCACATTATGGGTCTGCTGGTGACCCTCTCCATTGGGCTGGACGTACCTCCTGGTGGCGCCCTAGCATATGATATGTTTCACTTCCACATGGTATAGCTATAAACACTATGTTGGACCATGGGAATGCAGTTTTTCTGTCATTTGTTCAAGGGTAGGGACCTGTTATTCCCTATCATGCATTTGTGTTTGCTTCTTCATTTTCTGTTTGCAGGGACTATCTTGCATGTTTTGTATATGTTTCAGTCTCCACGGACACTGATAGGTGCGAGTATTACTGCAGGTGGACTATACTATTCAGCAGTTTAGGTTGCTCATCGACAGCCGACATTGACACGCCTCCCTCCGCAACTTCGGTACGCCCCATGCACTCACGCACGTTTCCTATGCACGTGACTGTGGTGGCTGCATGCCTTCATTAATATGCATATGGTGCTACTACTCCATATATACGCCGCACGGCCGGCGCAAGCCTTACACCGGCCTTGCGCCGAGCTTCATGAATCCGGGGGATTGATAGGAAGTGGGGGAAAAACAATAAATAATGTGGAAAATGGGAGGGGGAGAGAAAGAAGGGGACTATAGTAGAGCTATAGTAGTAGCTGAGGGTTTAGGAGGTTAGCTTAAGCATAAGTTACTAACAGAGAAAGTTAGGAGATGCAACAGGTTGCACAGTAGGACATACTAAGACTATATGTGGTCAAGGCAATGGTATAATTTCAAGTTTAGTGGATGGGATTTAGGCTCCTTTTTAAAACAGGGAAAAGGAAGGTTGGATCTAATATGGAGAGGGAGTGCTTCCACTTTGTGTGTTAGATTAGATCTACAAAGTGTTAGATGTAAGGTTGGAAATGTAAGTAAGCAGCACAGAAGTCATAATTTTGGTTCCTTAACACAACCTGCCCTTCATTTGTTGGTAACTGCATATGATATTATTTCCCTTTAATATTCTCACACATTTTAAAGCCAATGATATAGAATGGCTTACACACTGCATGTCTCAGACTAGTAAATAATGGCCAACAAACACAGAAATGTAAGGCAGAGCTGTATATTTCCAAGTAAAAATCATGACAGATTGTGTGATCACTAGGTACAGTACATCCAAACTAATACACGTACAAATAACACTTGTATGATTTGATATCACTGTAGATGTTGTTGCATTTGGTTGTGTGCATATTGATTTAAGTTCTTTGCTGCAAAGTTGTTTGTGCAGCAAAGAGAGAAAAGACACCCATTCTGTGTTCTGAAGGTGTATTGGAGTCAGAATTCTAATCCAGACCAATGTAGAAATATTTCATATGTACTAATATTTTCTAGTATGTATGTCGTAGATTGTTTTTCTTCATTTCAAGTACCAATCCCTTTTTTTTTTTTTTTTTTTGGGGGGGGGGCACTGTTAGTGCTATGCTCCACTTAGCACAAACTGGACAACTGGCCCGACAGGACCCAGACAGAAGCCGGATGCATTCAATTAATGCTATTAGGCATCACACAAACCCACTAAGCGATGTTGAGTGGCAGTTAACAGTGAGACCTTAAGAATGATAAAACAGGGAATGTCATTTAACTATTCTTGTGGCAGCAGGTGTAAGTGTAGGGATATAGTACAGATGGCCCTGGGTTCTAGCAAAGGGAGTGAAACCTTTCTTTTACTGTTGTGACATTGCAGCTTATAGCAATGAAGTGCAACACAGACAAGTGTTTTTGTGACCTTGTTTGGCAACAATTGTAAATGAAGGGCTGCCATATACATGGTCCTGGGTTTGAATACAGCATATTCTGTAAACTTTTACTGTTGTTCCACTTCCCATTACAGTCACTCTCACTTATAACACTTGACATGGTGTAGCTGATATTAATTATATGTATGAGGGCTGAGGCCCTAGTACAGTGTCAGTTATGCATTCATTTATCTATGTATTATCACATTTATTTTCAAATGTATTGACTGTGGGTATATTATGTACTATATTCCTGTAAGTATATTTCTGCTATCTGGACTGCAATGGCCTTCACATTTGTCTAACGCACATACACATGTGCTTGTACATAAAATAACCTTGAATTTCCTTTGCTTGCTACTGTTGCACTCCTCTTACAATTGCGCAAACACAGTGCTCGAATGTGCATAGTTCCGAGCACCATTTTTGTGCTATGGTAAGTGGAGTGCAACATTTTTAAACAGCGTTAGTACTCACAATAAAGGAGAGGACTGGAATTGTTGGGAAAGATTCATTCTCCATTGCTGTAGATCCATGGCAGACATGACAGGTGTTTGTGGGGAAAGTGTCAGGTTTAGGGCACAGAGATGGGATGTCCAGGAGTCCAAGATTTTTATTGGACTCTTAGTGAAGAACCACAGTGCCAAGCTTTGCAGGGGGACTATTCTGGCTGTCAGTATAAGTCTGAAGCTTGGGATAGTTTAGCCAAGGCTGTAACCAGTGCCACAGGTATCCTTTGCACTGGTGAACAATGTAGGCATCACTACAATGACCTCCGGAGGAGGAAGAGGGATACCCTTGACCACTGGATTGGGAAATCTAGGACTGCAGGCATCCCACAGCTGTGTAATTATCAACTACAGAGAGTACTTGTAAGACTTAAAAGCTTAATATAGGCAAGACTGGTACTCATAATGGTATTGTGTTCTGTTCTGTTTCTTCCATGGCTGCCAGGGACAGTGAGGTCAGTAAATGAATTCATGGGGAAAGATTGCCGAGGATGAAAGAAGCATGTGGTATGTATGCAACAGAATAGTACTGTTATTCTAGCTTTAAAAGTTAAAGATAGATTTTTTGGCATTTTATAGAGTTGTATCAAATTGAGCATGCGTATCTCAACTGTAAAAGCAAGTATGCATGCATTAGTCTGTAGTACAAACCACAGAGTCTATTAAGCTGCAGTTGTATTTCATAGACTCAGTACTAACTTTCAGACTTTAACAATGGAGCTCATGTTTGTACACTGCTTACCTACGTACAAACATGTGTATCTTGCATGTGTATGCAATTTGCCAACTATTAGGCACATCTAGTGCTCATTGTTCATATGAACCTATGAACATCCAGTGCTTGCCACGCTGTGGAAAAATGTATATTATGCTGCATTACTGCTGATTACTGTCCATTGCATGTGTATGACATGACATTACATGTGTAAACATTACAAAATGAGGGCCCTTTCTAACAATATGTCACATATTTACAATATAGCCATCTGTTACCATCTCCCCCATCAAGCACTGTAACCTTGGTGTCTCAGTACTTTTTCCACACATATATATCAACCGTGGTACAAAATGTAATATCAAATGTTGTGTGCTGTGAATGCACATCAATCTGGTAACATGCAGAACTACAGCTATTGACCCATATGCATAAAAACACTTATCCACAAGGCTAGGGAAGGAATCTGCATGGACCATATCAACAGAAACATAGGTGTTGATCATATCCATTTTGTTTTTATCAAGGGTACATCTTGCTTATTGAACCTTGTGGGCTTCTTTGATACTGACATCACAGACTTGGATGAGGTATAACAGGACATACTGCCTATGTTGGCTCATCCAAGGCCTTTGACACTATCCCCCATTCATGTGTCATAGTGAAGATCTCCCATGTGAGAAATAAGCCATACAGTAGTACAGGGATAGCCAACTGTCTCACTGACATAACACACAATCTCACAGTTGTGGGCTGCACCTCTGCTAGTAACCAGTTACCATTAGAATACCAGAAGGATCTGTGTTGGGCCCTCAACTGTTTTCAAACTTCTTCCCTGAAGCTCAGGCAATGGTAGATGCCCTGTGGCTTACCAAGGACTGTAACTAGATGCAGTAACATAGAGTTCCCCAGTGATGGTAACATATTACAGAAGCAGCTGCCACACTCAATTGATTGGTGCAAAACTCATGGATTGAACCTTAAAGTATACAATGGCTCATTGTCTCCTTTGGCAATGAAGTACCCCTGCTAATTATGACATACATAGCACCCATCTCAGCTCAAACACAGTGTTGTGAAACTTGGTAACACATTTTGATAACAATCTATACTTTCATCACTATGTGTCCATAGTGGTGACTCACACATTTTGCATTGCACATCATGAATATTGACATCACATCCTAGACCAGGGTGATCATACCTCTGCTGTATTCTACCCTTATAAGACCACTAACTGAGTACAATGCTCCCTTCTGTCTGTACTTCACCAGACACCTGCAGCAATTGGAGAAAACACAGGGTAGTACCTGGGAGACTCCAGGGACTCCAAACATGACATACATAGAAAGACCTGTCAGTGTATTCAGTATCATACAGGCTGTTGAGAGGTGACCTATGCCTACCATACAGAGCAGTCTCAGACCCTGCCCTACTGGAAATGCTGCACATCTGCAAATCAAATTGGACAAGAATAACTTGACCCAATGTTGACAACCTAGCTTGTGACATAAACAGAACATGGCGGGGAGACAGATATATTCCCCAACAACTCATACTCCTCTGTAATAGGCTCCCACTTCATGTGACCTGTTCAAGCACAACCTTGATTACTGGTTGAGTGATTGTAAAGTCACCTCTGGGGTAGCACCTATGTCCCTCATGAACAGGGCCATTTGGTGCTGCTCACAAAATATCTCTGCTATCAATGACCATCCAACTATGCCCAATAAGGGGTACTATTGTTTTTATGCTGCTAGGCATGTAAATGCTGTACAGCAATTAGGCTAGTAGCCTCCTATGTACATATAAAGCTATGAGCCTATGTAAATCTCTCAATATTTTGTCTCTCACATGGCCTATTAATATGGCCTACTATAAGTTCAACTGCAGTCTTGTAAAAGTCAGATGTGTGCTGTGGTGCTTGTGTAATGTACTGTATTCTATAGCCTGTGTACTTAGATAGGTATGACTTCTGTTCTCACTGCAGTCAACTGGGCATGTGTATGTATCTGTGTCTAGCCAGAAGAGCATAAATATATATCCTATAGTTACCTTTCCAGTCCCATGGACTGACAGTATTTTGATGTTTGCACATGCCTACAGATCCATTTCATGCAGGTCTCCCAACTTCTTCTCTCCACCTATAGAGCGGTTGGGAGGGTGGCCTAATGGTTAAGGTGTTTGCCTTGCAAATGCAAGGTGCAGGGTTTGAGTCTCACAAGGGATAATTGGCTAGGCTTAAAATGGCTCGTAAGAGCAATTAGCTTAGTACTAACCTATGAACCAACATGCACTGCTAATGTCATCCACTATATGTTGACCTGCAGCCATGTAAATGTCAGACTTGTGCCGTTGTGCCTGCATTGGCGTGTACTTTCTATTGTGTTCTGTAGTCTGTGTTGTTAAATAGGTAGGGGTTCTATTTTCACTGCAGTCAAGTGTGTGTGTGTGTGTGTGTGTGTGTGTGTGTGTGTGTGTGTGTGTGTGTGTGTGTGTGCTGTTGCTTGACATTACAGAGAACATTTTACACCAGCATGTGGGACACTTATATTCTCCTCAACAGACACTGCTGACATAATCAGCTATTAAGTGTTGTCTGAGACATGCTAAGTAAGACTTGATCTGTGGTGCTTGTGTAAAGTACTGTGTAATGTAGCCTGTGTACTTAGGTAGGGGTTCTATTCTCACTTCAGTCTACTGGGTGTGTTTGTGTGTGTGAGTTGTTGACATTACAGAAAGCATTTTACACCAGCATGTGGGACACTGTTATATTCTCCTCAACAGAAACTGCTGATGTCATCAGCTATTAAGTGTTGTCTGAGACACTCCAACTTGGACATGAGCTGTGGCACATGCATAAAGTACTGTGTTCTGTAGTTTGTGTAATTAGATAGATAGGGGTTCTAATCTCACTGCAATCGACTGTGTGTGTGTGTGTGTGTGTGTGTGTGTGTGTGTGTGTGTGTGTGTGTGTGTGTGTGTGTGCTTGTGCACTCGTTTGACAGTATAGAGGGTGTTTTACAACAGCATGTGGGATATTGTTTTACCTTCTTCCTCTCCACAGTCTCTGCTGATTTGCGGATGTGCAATTTACACACATCAGGGCATGGTCAGAGATGTCCTGTAGTCCATGCACAAGCCACCTCATCTTTTCCAATACAGATTTCAGGAACATGGCTTTTAGTATATCCATGTATGTTGTGGCATGACTTGTAGGACCTGTATTTTCTTGGTGTGAAATCCTCATGGTCTGCCCAGCTACTGCAGGTGTCTTGTGAGGTACATGCAAAAAGAAGCATTATACTGTATTAGTGTTCAGATGAGGTTTGAGTACAGTGCTGTTATATCCTCCTGAGATTAGGATACAATGGTATGACGTCTGAGGTGCACAACGTAGCTTTTCCATACCACTGTGGATACTCAGTCGAAGTTCAGATTGCTATCTACATGTGTTCCGAAATATTGCACTACTAGTTTCAGCATAGGGGGGTGTTGTCAATGGTGTATTTACCGGGAAATTCTACTTTGCATAAGGCAGAAATCCTGACACACTCTATATTTATTAGTAGACCATGTGGCTTTGGAACTAATCATTTGTGTGTGTTAGCCCCTATTGTGCTATAGTCACATTATTGGTGGACTCAATGATTACAACCAATATGCATGAATCAGCAAACTTGGGTAGCTACAGGTAGTATTTTGTAGCCTGGACTGTTGAGAAATAGATTTCAAACAGTACAGGGCCTAGCACAGATCCTTGTGAAACACCAGTCGTGGCAGCTGCAATGGTAGAGTCTAATTCACCAACTTTCACAGTATGCGGTCTGTCGGTGAGGACATTGGATAACCATTTAATGATGCAAGAGTTAATCCCCAGTTAGTACAGTTTGTCAATGATACCTGAGTAGGGGGATTGTGTCCAAACTGTAGGACAGATCAAGAGAGGCAGTATGCAGTGTGTTACCTTCATATAGACCTATCACACAGAAAACATGGGCTGTGACAACATCACAGATCACCTATAGAGGGATTCAGAACATATGGCTACCTGACACAGTATGATACACACTTCAACACACCCTGCAGACAGACTATCTTCCCGTAGAAGGGTATACATTGACATGCATCCATCTGCGTGGTCTGGGGCCAGCACCTGATGCATGCATCTATAGACATATCCTGACTCTCCTGATCTGTGCGGTAGACCAACATGTCATCATGGACCTTATCTAAATGGATACTAGTAATATCCCAGCTGTGTAAAACAGACATGTGTCAGATGTTCTCAAGGAACATCATCCTGTGGAACTTGAAAAAGCCAAGCAGTCGACAGGAGTCACATTGAAGCATTAACTCCACAATGAGAGATGTGGCCATTAACACCTATATCTCCAAGTGAGTAGAACAGTGGATCACATACATGGCATCTAAATATGTAGAAATGTATGAAGTGACCTATTTCCCATTCCAGTGATCAAGTGTGTACATCTGCTATATCTGCTAGGTCCTTTCTTGCCCATGATTGTAATCACAGACTTCAAGAATGACATACTAGTCCTGTGTCTCAACAGCAGTCTGGAGGACTACAGATTGCAGACAGTCATTGACTCCAACTGTGACATTGGCATAATACAGACAGTATCAACACATATCAAAGAGTGCTGCCACAGCCATGACAGCACATTAGAGGGAGGTTGGCATAATGGTTAAGTTGTTTCCCTCATAGTCACAAAGTGCAGTTTTTTTTCTCACATAGGGTAGTTGGCTAGGCTTAAATAATGGTCCACAAAGACAGTTAGTCTAGTAATAATCTATGAACTTATGTTACTCTCTAGGAGCATCTTTGCCTAGCTTTCTCTGTGGCACAATGTGTAAGAGAAGTGAGTCTCCTGCATATGTTAGTATCAGGAGAGTGTGCTTGATTACACTCATAGATTGCTGACATGGCCCAATAGATGTCCAAGTGTGTTGGTGCAGAACCATCTATGCTCACTCAGAAACACATATGTTTTGTCAGAGACATGGGTATTACTGGTGGTATTATTTTGGTATTGTCCATGATTGTGCACAATGGTTTTATTATTGGCCATGAGCCTCTATCTGTGTCCTACTTGATGGAAGCCTCTGTTGACATTACAGACTTACTCAGGCAAATCATTTTGCACAGCTTCACAATATACACCTAACCCCAATTGTATTTAACATCCATGATACATGTCCTCTCCATTGTTCATCTGGATGCTTATATCACACAGACATCCGCCACTGTTATGTCACCTTGTGTAATAGTCACATCATATATATTTGTTACTGTGCAGTCCATACTGTGCCATGTGGAGATGTGATTGATATTCCTGTTCCAACTGTTTACTTTTTACATTTCCTCATGTGTGGTGCATTACAATGTTTCACCTGGTCTCCTTCCCAGTGTTCATCCCTAAACTTCATTTGTATGTCCCTATTCAATGTACACACTTACCATGACTGTTTCTTATAAATGGCAGTCCATGTACCCTTATGGATCATTGACTCAGCTTGTACAGACTGCCTAGAATGGGATTCTACAATACTTAGAACTATATACACTGTCTTGTCTTGTGCCTGCAACATGTAGATTAATATATGAAAAACCCTAGTGGTCCTTGTTGCAGTCCATGCAATCCCACTAGCCCAGTATGCTGGAGTGGACACATACACTATCCTGCCCTGTCCCTGCAACATAATATATTAATATATGAAAAACTCTACTGGTCCTTGGGGCATTCCATGCAATCCCACTAACACAATATGCTGGAGTGTACACATACATTGTCCTGTCCCCGCAACATAAGATATTAATATATGAAAAACCCTGGTGGTCCTTGTGGCATTCCATGCAATCCCACTAGCCCAGTATGCTGGAGTGTACATATACACGGTCCTGTCTTGATACACTGTCCTGTCTTGTCCCTGCAACATAAAACATTAATATATGAAAAACTCTGGTAGTCCTTGTGGCATTCCATGCAATTCTACTAGCCCAGTATGTTGGAGTGTACACATGCACTGTCCTGTCCCCGCAACATAATACATTAATGTATGAAAAACCCTTGTGGTCCTTATGGCATTCCACATAATCCTACAAGCCCTAAATGCTGAAGTTTACAAATACACTCTCCTGTCCTGATATACTGTCCTTTCCTGTCCCCTCAACATAATACATTAATATATGAAAAACCCTGGTGGTCCTTGAGGCATTCTATCCAGTCCCGCTAGTCCAGTATGCTAGAGTTTACACATACACTGTCCTGTCCTGTCCCCGCAACATAATACATTTTTATATGAAAAATCCTGGTGGTCCTTGTGGCATTCTGTGCAATCCCACTAATGCAGTTTGCTATGCTGTAACTAAGTTCCTTATCTATGTTGCTTTATGTGATTCCCTGGCTACTGTGAAACCCTGCTTGCTTATGTTTGAAGGCGAATCACGGCATGAATATTCATTAAGCATTGCTGCTCACCACTCAAACACATAAACTCTGTGTAGGGTTTGTGCAAGGCCTACATGGGATTTATTCAATCCCAGGGAAATACTTTGTCTATATAATGTGAAAACTGGATTCACCAGAAAAGACACCACTGCTGAGACAGATTACATGTAAAAAAACAAAAAAAAAAAACAAAAAAGGAGATATAGACTGAGACAGATATACTGAAATAATGAACCTGAATTTGCATGACCTTAACAAACCATAGTTGAGAAAAGTCCTTGAAGTCACAAACAGTCTAATTTAACTAAATGACTAAACAACAACAAAACAAACGCAACATGCAACAACTGTTATTTTAAGCATAAGTAATAGGGACAAAAGTGGCAGGAAATAATTTAAATAATCAAGGATAATAAACACATGAAAAAATGGCCCAGTTGTCAAAACATTTAACACTGTTCTACTGTTTACAACACACATGCAAAACACTAAGGAAGCTTTCAGTAGCTAAAAGGCCTTAGGCCACAGAATGTAATTACCATGGTTCAGGTTCACGAGTCTGAGAATGGTCAAGCTCATTAGCTAAAAACCTGAATTAATGCAGGCCCACACAGCTGAAATATCTGCATACTAAAGGACATTTAAGGGCAGACATAAAGCAGGACAGTTATCTAAGTTTAAATGTGCCCTTAGGATAGTACAGAAACTGCTCTCACAGTGCCTTAATATATCAGAGAAATAATGGCTTGAAATAATAGAAAATGTTAATCAGCTTTTTAAGCAAATTAAATACCCTTTCAGGAACACAAGGAGAGGCCAAGTGCAAGAAAGTTTAAAGATACTGCTTCATCCATTCTTTAGGATATAAAATAATTTCTCTACTCCAATCAGCACAATAAAAAGGTGCAAACAGTGGTATTTGTTAATGTGTCCTTATCTAAAAAGTGGTGTAGTCAGATCCCAAACAAAGCACAACTTCAGTAAGAGGCTAAATAGAAGTCATGCAGAACAATTACAGGCAATGCCACAGCAATCTGTTGATTCCAAAGCAGAATGCTAAGATTCTTTTCTCTTTTTATTATTCTGTCATGTACAATCCTTGCAAGGATAAAAAGCATGCAGAAGAGAAAATTAAAAACATCCGACTTGGATCCTATGTCCAATAATCAGTAATCTTTTTCTTATGTGTTATACATCCAGGCAAAACAGCTCAACAGTTCTTAATCTATATACCTGCATTTAATATATATACTGTTTTTGTCTGTTATAAATATTTTCCAAGCATTCTAGAACTGGACACCATAGTCAGGATATTCCCATTATCACGAGTGTTTTTCTTGTTGTTTAGTCTAATTTTTCCCTGAAATGCCTATGTCTGCATCACAGGCAGAGATGTTTGGGCAATTTAGTGTACACTCTGAAGTTCATACAGTAATCAAATATTGTGTGAGCCATAGTGCATGCAGCCACATGGTTAAACTAAATAAGAAAACAATATAAGCATACTGGTTTTAAGTACAAATGCTATGATTTCAAATGTCAGCAAACAATGTACACAAATGTTTTTATAATGCTGATTTGTTTTAGCAATGCTGCTGTGGGGTAGAGCATCCAAAACCACAAAGAATAACCGAAGGATCCAGAGTAGAGCTGTAGCTAGACATTTTGGCATCAGCACTGTACCCTGATCTGAACCTCCTCTTTAAAAAATGGTCCTCTGCTCCCCCAGAATTGAGAAGAAAAAATAAATATATATATTTTTTTCTTTTCAAAATGTGACAACTATTTGCTACATTTGTAGCAAGCAGGTACTACATTTTCTGCCACACATGAACAAGGAACACTAAAGAGCTTCAGTTCTAAAAACATGTACTTCTTTCCTTTTAAACTGCATGCAGCTACTACAGCTTATGTTATACAAAGTACATTAAGCTCTGTAGTGCTAAAAAAATGTAACCTCTTCCTTCCTTTTAAATATAGTAAACTATTTTTAGCAAGCAGGTCCACACCTGAAGTACTTAAGCACTTTGGTTCTTAAAAAAAAAAAAAAAAAAAAAAAACGTTCCTTTTAAACTATAGCACCCTGTTGCTACAATGTATTATGCCACACAGAGTGCTAAAGTACTTTGTACCCCAGGGTAGCTACCCTCCATCAACCCATTGTAGCTACTCTACTGATCCAAAGCCACAGGTTGCAGTGGTATCACAGTGACAGCAATGGACTGATCATTTGATACAGGTTGGATGGTCCCCCAAAAAAGATGGTCATACTGTTGACTTATGCAAATGTCAAAAATTTCTAGGATAACAGTAATGTGACATTACCAGGTTTATAGGAAATCATCGACCAGGGCCAAACTTTTATCTCCTTCGTTAGTCAGTGTTTTTAAAGCCAGATTTGTATATTATGTGGCATGATGCTGATGAACTGTTCCCAACTAGCTGTTGTAATAACTAAAATAGATATCATCAATTTTACCACCATTCAGGATCTGACTGCCTACATGGATAAACTATTATAAATCAGTAAAGGTTTCTTTAAATCAGTGAAGGCTGCTACCATCAGCAATCAAAATAGTATCCAAATATATAAGAAAGGTTAAATCACACACAGAATCACCCTACTTACATGAATAAACTTAGAGACTACTTATATTACAATCATTACCTAAATTGTAATTAAGGATTATATCACTGAATTAGTCTTGAAATTTAGGTTAGAAACTATCTAGTGGTGTTAAAATAGTGATGTAATTGCTCTGGTGGAGTTATTGAATCAGACCTTGTATTTTTTTTTGTAATAACAATAATCAAATATATAAATTAGCTTTGGTTTGTCCTTTTGTAGCAGCAGTGAACTGTTCTTGAAGATTTTTCTAATGACAGTTAATAAACACATTAGATAGGGTTACAGTAATGATGACATAGTTCTCTTTAATTAAAAAAACATGGTAATATGGCAGTTTTAACAGATCACTGGTTAATCATTTTATGGACAGCTTCTTTTGGTAAGCTATAAATCCAAGTTACAATTCTGGTCCTGCACATACCTCCCAACTGTACAGATTTTTGCAGAATGTCCAGATTTCTGCCTCATATTTTTGGTCCATTTCTCATAAAATTGTGATTTTCTGGCAAATCCTTTAGGGTTAAAGTGAAAAAATAATGACAGTCATTTGAGTTTCATACCTCATATCCTTCAGAAAATTCATGCTAATACAAAACCTGTTATTCTATCAATTTTCTAAGTTTATAAGAGCAATATTTAAAAAAGTGTCCCTATTTTTGAGACTTTGTCCCCCCATTATTGATGGCTTTGTCCAGATTTCTTGCTCCAAGAGGTTGAGAGATATGGTCCTGCAGTTAATTCCATTTTTTATGCAGAAACAGTATATAGCATTGGATGACATATGGTACTCACTATTCAAGGTCCTGTTCCCCTGCTATATAGTAGCTATGCTTCCAGAAGAGATCAGGAAGGTTTTATTGCAATTATCAGACTTATTTAGCTTCTGTTCCCATTTTAAGCACCTTACCTGTCTAAACAGACAGTAATAAACAGTAAACACCAAGCACTATGTTAAGACATGTCAACCACATGAGCATATAAAGTGACTGTAACTTCTGAGTAAGTAAATCAGTGTAGCATGAAGAATTAAAAGGCTACTAATCATTGCTAACATCTTATAATAATTATTTAAATGTCATCACTGCAGCTAATCCAAAATGTATCAAGAAAGTCAAATTTATTTATTTATTGTTCTTGTGTTTAATAAATGGAACTTCAGGAAAATAATCAAGGCCTAGTTTTTATATGCTTCTAGGTTATGTTGCTCCTTAGCTTTCTGTTGCAAAAGTGAATTAAAGCAATCCCCCTCGAATTTTCATATGCTGTAGCAAATCCCATTTATGAAAAATATGCCCCCCCATAACTTCAAGGCTTGATATATTTAGCTAAGGTATTTTTCTTTTATTTTCTTTTGCTGCATCAGTCAGTGTTTTCACTCTGAAGACCGTGCTAGTTTGTTTTACAGAAAAATTGTGCTATATAATCCTTTACTTCAGGATTTCTATCTTTTTCCCTACTTCTTGTGTTAGTATAAGATAACCTGCTATGATATGTGCTTCTAGGCACTGTTTTTTTTAATATTAATAAAGAATCACCAGACTCTTTTTCACATAATCACTAAGATAACCTTCCTCATTCTTAAGTATATTCTAATCTATTTTCTGGGCTAACATTCTATCATTCTACCTTTTTAAAACTGGTTGTTGTTGTGTCTTTCGGCTTTTCCCAGTTAGGGGTCGCCACAGCAGAACTTCGGTCCGCTAATGATTGGCAGTAGATTTTTATGTGCCGAGTTGCTGGCCCTGATGCACAACCTTCAACGATGGTATGCCCATTCATGCATGTCTCCACACAGAAGACGCTCTAGCTGAGAATTGAACAGGACAACGTCTTACTGTGAGGCGACAACACTACCGCAGCACCACCACTGCAGTTACCTTTTCAAAACTGGTACTAAAGTAAAATGTGTTGCTCTAATGTAATTTCTCTCTTTATTTCTGCTAGTGAAGGTTCTTGACAGAATTATCAAAGGCAAGATCTTAGGTTATACAGAACATAAGGAGCGAAATGTTCAATTTACCATGATTAAAGTAATAGCTCACAGGAAAGTTTTAGAAGCTGGAGCTGCAGCCAGTGTATTTTGTTTGTAAGGTTATATACTGAATCATTATGGAACAATTTCAGAAGCTATAAGTGCCTTACTTCTTGACCTTTTATCAATACAGCTTTATATTAAAGATATATCATGTCTGCTGAATGTTGTCACAATTTTCACAGAAGCAACAGCAGTACTGTGTAAGGGATTTACTTTCTGTTGGCCATGCTTGGACTTGACAAAAAAGCCTCTACTACAAATGCTCAGAAGGAAATTCTAGACAAATGTTGTAAGCTTAATGTTAATGGTCAAATTAGTATGCAAAACTCTCACTTTTTAGCAAAACAAAAGTTAGGATGGGAGATCTCCTGTCAAATCTGGCTGAACCAAACTAATTCCATTCCACAGAGTTCTTTACTGTGCTCTCTTCTCTTTGGGCCTTTTTCTGATATCAAAGTGGAGTTCTGTCGTTAGCAAAATGGACAACAATTACATTTGTTAAACAGAATACATTACTGGAGAAATGACAACAACCTCACATTCAGTGACATCACATTCATTGTTATCAATACATCATAAAATTTAGGAAGAAATATTTGATTATAAAATGCAGTAGACTACATTGACAAAGAGAAGCCTGGAGACTGAAGAAGAAGATACACTCAATGTCAACCAATATGTTGTTTGGGCTTGCCATATGATTCTGAAAGGTATGTCTACCACCAATGAAATAAATACACACGCGCGCGCACGCACACACACACACGCAGTCAAATGCATGCACACATACACATGCGCAGACAGCAGTTGCTCTGAAAAACTATAGGATTTGTCATTAAATGCAATATCACATAAATGAATTAGCAATACCCTATTCCTTCTTTTCAGAGCAATATTAGACCAGTTATATTTGAAAATCTCAAGGGGGCATTCAATAAAGCCTACATGGTTATTTTTCACTATGTGCACATCACACTGAAACAAGCACGCTGCTGCAGACAATTCTAGATTCAGTAGACACTCTGAAGAGGCAATCACCACTGTTCAAACAAGGTAAACAATGTGGCATGCTAATTACAGCATAAGCAGCTGAACTGCATACTAATCAGCCAATCCAACATAGTAGAGCTATTCAACAAGCTATAAAGCATCTGTGTAGACTGCATGCTGTTTTTTTCTGCAAATTCCAAAACTTTTGGAATACATCTATGGAAAGGAGTTTACACAGACAGAATGTCAGAAGCATTTGTATGTGTGCATGCTAAAGCCAATGCTGCTGCTGCTGCTAATAGGCCTAGACTGAGAAACAGAAGAGTTTTTAGGCCCTGTTTAACTTTTCACAACCTACATGATGTGGAAATTGAGCGCTACAGGAACTCTGTGACCTCTGCCGTCCTCAACTCAGAGCCACAGCCATCTGAAGGAACCCATCCCAGTAGAGACAAAGGTATGTATATCCTTAAAATCTTAGCTACAGGTACCTTTCAGAGACCAGCAGGGAGCATGCTAGGGGTGTCACAGGCATCATCATCCAGGATCCTCCATCAGTTCCTGAATGCTATGCTCCAACATGGCAGTGACCATATATATTTTCCCCATAGTTCTGAGGAAAGGGCCAGAAATATGCAGGAATTCTACAGTGTAGCACACCACCCTGAAGTAATGAGTGCCATAGATTGTACATATAGGAATGAAGGCACTAACGGGGGAGCAGGATAGGCTGTACATGAATAGAAAGGGCTAACACTCTACCAACTGCCAAGTTGTGTGTAATGTCAAGGGAATGATCTTGAACATGTGTGCTGGCAACCCTGGCAGTTACCACAGCTCACATATCTGGCACACCTCCCAACTGTACCAGATATCTGCTAGGGGGAGATATTACACAGGGTCATTTACTGGGGGATACAGGCCATGCACTGGACTCGTGGCTGATGACACCTATCAGAAATGCACACATAACCATGGAAGAATGCCATAATGAGGCACACGCTCAAACCAGAAATATCACAGAGTGTGTGTTTGGGCTGCTGAAGTCACAGTTCTGGTGCCTAATTACATCTGGGGAGCCCTGAAGTACAATCCATGGACACATACAGAAATACTCACTGTATGTGCCATTTTACACAACATAATCTTGAGGAAACAGCTTCAGCAGAATTAGCAAGGGGAAGTGGCACACATTCCACCATGGTCATCACAGCCACAGGCAGATGAGGAGTCAGAGCAGGAGCCACCAGCTGCTGTGGGTACAGGCAGATGTATTGCTCAGTAAGCCTTTGTATTAGCTAAGAGATAATGCAGAGCATACTCACTCACCACCTAGGGTGCCTAAAACGTTCCTCCTACCCACATAAATATAATAACATTAATGCCAGACAACTCACAAAACATTTACCTCCCCATGTATTGGCTGTCTACTGATTGGATCAGGCAGAGTCAGCCCTGAACAAAAACTGTGGCAACTGCTTCGTTTACAAAGTAAGTCCTGAACTTGGAGTATATTGCTTAATAATATAAATGTGTGGCATATTCTTGTATTTCATTACTTTGTCCAGTAAGGAATTAAAAGGTGGGAGATTTCTACAGAAAGTACCTTAACATGTGACAGCAGAGACTTATTTGACTTATATGTGTCCATTACTAAGTAGTAGGCCTCATTCATCAAAGATTCACACAGTAATACCTCTCAAAAGTACCTCATGCTGTCAGTTTAGCACCATATGTTTGTACTGGAAAATCATTCAAGAAAAAAGTTAAAAAGTAATGCTACACATTGCAGTTTCTGACTTCACAACCCTCACAAGTTCATTCACTATAAAGTTGGGAAATTTTGCTGCCATCAGCTGTCTAACTTTCCAAGGCCAATATATGTGAAAGGTACAATTACTAGTTCAAGACCACAAATGCAGATATACTAAACACTAATTTAGCTATGAACCCTGAGCATCAGACACAAAGCTTATGTATCCCTGAATCCAAAAATAGAAAACTGGGTTATGGCACAGTTATCATTCCATGCACAGGGTGTTGTGTGGGGGCAGGAAGTCTAAGTCGACACAAAAGGTTGGTGAGTGTGCATGAGTAAGAAAGAGAGGCAGATAGACAGTTGGATACACCAACAAATGGCCAGTGAGAGAAAATTATTAACTGTTGTTTGTGTTTGTAGGGGTCCTCCAGGTGAAATTGGTTTCTGAGTGTCTGCATGAATACGGCCAAGCACTGTGCTGGCTCTGCATTTTGGTATGGTGGACAGGTGTGAGCTGTGCATGGTAGAGATGGCAGTTCATCATTGTTGTACCCAACCATGAGAACTGGCTTTGCCAGGAGTTGCCCTCGCATGTCCACACCCACCGTCAGATGCAGTGCTGCTACCTGAATGTGACTGATGTCTGCTGGATGAGCTCACTTCACGGGGACGCCCATGACTATTACCCCATGGACTCCCATGTCTGGGTGTGGACAACACTCTCACTGATGGAGCAGTGGAAGTACTACCACTGTCAGAGAGTGATCTGGCATGGCCATGTTGGCTGACAGTAGATGATGTGACTGACCTATGCCCATGTGTATGTCATTCCTCTCCAGTAGCCACACTTCCCTGATTAATGGCCTCACCCTCGACCTGTCCAATATCTGTGACTTCACTGGAATGGGTAGGCATACACCTACTGACTGTGTACAGTGGAATTGCATGGGATGGCTGTATGTCAAGCTCAGTGTCAGCTAAAACCTCTGCATCACTTGACTGTGCCTCAGTTTGGCAAACATCATCATCAGAGTCTGTTGACACACTGACATCAGGTGGCAGAGGGCCCCCAATCCCACTGTCATGATCATCTGTGATAAAAAGCTACACATAAATACATTAATACCTACATTACTATACTGCAATATAAAAGTAATACTATTGCCACTATTGCAGAAAAGGCAACAATACGCGCAACAGGCCTGACATCAACAGCACACACTAAAATATTTTGTTAAATTGCTCAGGAGTATTGCCATAAACATGTTTGCTTACCATCTGCAGAAGAGATTCTGCTCTGTAATCCAAACAGTCCTGGAAGAAGTTAAGCAGGAGGTAAGAGTGACATCATCAAAATTAACAGTCTCAGGTCTCCACTGAAAATGGGCCCTAAGCTCAGTTGGACCATCTCAGTTAACAAATGTCAATAAATAAACAGTAACATAGAGGATAATACTTTTACCCCTTTATATATCCATTAAGTATACTTTCAGCAAAAAAGGTCTACATCCCTGATATTGGTCAGGAACCCTTCGCTGGGTGTTAGTGGTGATTCCCTAGCAGGTCCTCCCCGGTACCCATCTGGTCACTGTTAACTGCAGCTGCTATCCTGCGTGGAGATGTGATCATATCAGTAGCCATGTGGTACACCTGCTCATATGTCCTGCAGTGGCCATCCACTGCATTCAGAACAGCAATTATCTGTTGTCAAATTTGCATCCTGCATGCCTTATCTCCCCATCCCATTTCCATCAGAAAAGCACCATGTTGCCTAAAGGCATCTACTATAACCTAGTTCTCAGTATCAGTGAAGGGGGGGGTCTCAGAGGATTGACATGCTTGGGTGGCATAATCCTATGTGTCTGAAAAGACAACAGAAGGATAATACATATAAGTATCACATAAGTGCTGAATAATTCATTCCAGATAAAACAGAAAAAAGGTATCCACTCAGTATTACCCCTGGAAGAAACATACAAAAGTCTACAAATGTCAAATATGAACAACAGGCCAGATGCAAACCAAGAAGAGTAGCAAGAGCAACATATACTTGTTTGTGGCATAACAGTAACTCATCTTTGCCCCCCCCTCACACAAAGGAACAGTCTATCCTTGTTTGTGCCATAACAGTAACTCACCTTTCCTCCCCCCAATGAACAGGAAAATGACACATTTTGCTAACAAACCATCTTTGAAATGCTAAAAGTGCAATCAAATGAACTGTCCCTGGAACATTTGTGCATATTTATTACACAACATTCCATTTTCATGTATTGCCAATCATGTATACCTCTGAAATGGCTTGGCAAATATGCCCATGTCATCAGTACACTTCTAACTAATGCATACAGATAAAAGTGTAAAAGCCTTTGCTTCAGATTTTTCTTAAATACATTCCATCATATGCAGTATGTAGCTGACCAAATGGAAGCATACCTTTTGAAGTTCAGTAATCCTCTTTGCAGATATATCCTGAAGAAATGGTAGTATGTGCAGTCTTCCCAGCATAAACAAGTCTCCTCAGCATCAGTTTTTCTAACTACATGGTTGCCTTTTTATATGGTGTAGATTCAGGGCTGTTAGCACTGTGAAGATGTAAAAGAAGTATGAACTCAGTAGATTTGCTGAATGTCAAAAACATGGATCCATGTAGGAGATGTAAACATAGTGCAGGCACTCCCTCAGTCTTTGTTTTTAATGGAGTGCAACTGTGAATGATTAGTGGTTGGGAGAAGGAAAACACTATACCATTACAGGCTGCCTTAACTCCACTGGGTGTGTCAGGTTTAATCTACAAAGTGTTAGATGTAAGGTTGGAAATGTAAGTAAGCATCACACAAGTCACGGGTTTTATTCCTTAACATCCAAACTGCCCTTCATTTGTTGGCAACTGCATATGATATTATTTCCACTTAATATCCTCATACATTTTAAGACCAATGATATAGAATAGCTTACACACTGCATGTCTCAGATTACTGGTCAAATAAATGAAAAATGGCCAACAAACACAGAAATGTAAGGCAGAGCTGTATATTTGCAAGCAATAATCATGACAAGTTGTATGATCACTAGGTGCACTACATCCAAAACTAATAAATATACAAATAACACTTGTATGGTTTGATATCAGTGTAGATGTTGTTGCAGTCATGTGCATATTTATTCAAGCTCTTTGCTGCAAAACTGTTTGTGTGCAAAGAGGGATAAGGCATCCATCCTGTGTTCTGAAGGTGGATTGGAGTGAAAGTTCCAATCCAGACCTATGTAGAAATTGCGAAGACTGGTAGAGATGGGTGAAGGCTGCCAGCCTAACCAGATATATTTTTATAGATAATTCTCTCATTTGTAAATATGAATGTGAATCACAGGCTTGTTGTCTTAAATGAAAAAAATGCTGTTACAAAAATGTGGCAGCTGTGTTCTCTACTGACCCAGTAAAAGCATGTTGTGACCCTTTGATCTAAAGTCAGCTCCAGCCGGGCTAGATGAAGTCTTCCTGGCTATTGTTTTAAGGCTAAAGTTAATGACCAGAATTTACATGTTGAATGTCCTTTATTGCTCTAAGTGTAAAAGAATGTAAATGCAGTTTCTGTCAGCCTGGGAACACCAAGAAAATGTGAAATGATATAATGTTTATCAGAACTGCAGTTTCAATTTAAACAGTGAGAACCAGAGATTATTAAGCATTTTTGTCTTGAACATCCAACTCAGCACTTCCTTATGGTCTCTTTATGTAAGTAGTATGTTAGAACTGTGTTTTCTCCTAGAAGTAGCTAGAAGCTGGAAAAATTAGACTAAGTGTTTTTCTGTGATGTCAGAACTGTACTACTGAATTATTTTACATATTACTGTGTGATCTCTGAACTCTTGACTAGCACTGACTGTGTAGTAGAAAGTATTGTCTTGTGGTTTTAATTATTTATTATTACATTTTTTAAAACATTTTAACTGTGGATGATTTGTGTAGAGATAAGTTAAGCTCTAAGAGTACATTGCATGTATATAAGGATCCTGTACCAGGTCACTCTAATAAGCCTTGATACTGTTTAGTCCATACTACCAATTGGATAATAATATTGCACAGTAATAATTGGACACCCTTTTAAGGGCCTTTGAGTAGCTGATAATTATTAGCTGGGTGGTGGCAGGGTACTACTATTTAGTCTGGGTAAAAGGGGCACAGCTGGAGAACCTGTGTCAGCCTTCCCCAGGAGTGTCTGTGTGGTTGTATGAACGTATCTCAAAGTGTGTGCATGTGTCAGTTACTTAGGTAGGGACATAAAGCACTGGCTGGACAGAGAGGGTGCTGGAGATTTTATCTTGCCCAGCTAGGATGAGATCTGGACCCTATAGCTGTGCCAGTTGGGAGTCATATTAGGGACCTGAGGAGCAAGGGAGCAACCATCCCTGGACTGACTGTGATCTCTTTGTGCTCTTAAGGGAAATTGCACTTTACTGTGTGTATTTGTTATCCTTTCCTCATATATGAGATGCTCTCTTTGGTGTTAGTGGTGAGGATTGAGGCTCCTTGATTGCTGGGCCATAGCACGGGCATCACATATTAATTGGTGGCAGTGGTGGGATATCTACCTCACATATTAATTGGTGGCAATGGTTGGGATATCTTCACATATTAATGGTTTGGCAGCAGTGGGATACCCACATCACATATTAATTAGTTGGCAAATACTAATTGGCTTGTAGTGGTGTGGGTAGAGCAAATCCTGTACCTTGTGTATAGTGAGTTTTGAAGGTGTTTTGTACTCTAAATCAGCCATGCAGTAAATACTCAGAGTTCAGATCACAATTGTTTTATTTCTTTTGTTAGCTTAGTTAGTCAGGGTGAGCAGGCAGCATGTCAGCAGAGGAGTATGGAAAGTTGACAAGGAGTCAGCTGGTGGAGATGTGCCAGGCTAGGGAACTGGTGCATGGAAACCTGACTAAGGCAGACCTGACTGCAGCCTTGGTTACAGCTGCATCAGAAAACAGCAAATAGGAGGACAATCAGAATGACAGTGGAGATATAATAACCTCAGAGATGGACAGCTCAACCTTTCAGCAGTGGACTTAAAAATCCAGCTGGAGCTAAAGAGACTTGAGTTGGAGGCCAGGCATTTGGAAATAAAAGCAGCTGAGAGACTGAGGAGTCTACAGGCTGAGAAAAATGAGAAACTGTTACATCTGCAAGCTGAGGAACAAGAGAGGCAGAGGCAGCATGAGAAGGAGATGTTACTCTTCGCCAGAGTCATGGAGGTAATGGGGAAGGGAGTAACTGGACCCCAGAAGCAGAAAAGGTCAGTAAATTTCTTCTGCAGTTTAAAGAGGGGGATAATTTTGATAGTTTCATTCATATGTTTGAGGGGGTACGTAAACAGTATGAAGTTGACCAAGGGCTCTGGGTATGGTTCCTGACCCCCTTACTCCATAGTAAAGCTGTAGCTGCACTGTCTAAAATGTCTGACATTGCATGTTTTGATTATACTGTTGTTAAGAAATGTCTTTTAGACCTGTTTAAGCTAATACCTGAAACGTATAGGAAAACGTTTTGTGAGGATAGACGCAAGGCAGATGAAAGTGTGCGTGAATATGTTGCTGAACTGAGCACTTATTTCCATAGGTGGGTGAGTGGCTGTCAGGTCACCACTTTTGAAGGGCTGACAGACCTTTTGGTGAGGGAACAAGCCCTTAGCACTTTGCCTAAGGACATGAGGATCTGGTTAGCTGATAGACAATGTGCTATTTCAGATGAGTTGGGGAAGAAGGAAGACCTGTACCTGGCAAGCAGGGTAGCCCTGCACAGGAAGGGGATCCCCAGTACTGCTTATGGTTCTAAAGGAACCCAAGGTGGGCAGCACAGACTGACACAACAGAATCTGCCATTAGCAGGGGAAGCCTCTCGTCCAGGTACATGTCCAGGAGCTAGGGATAAATGTTTTAAATGCAACCAGTGGGGCCATGTGTCATACAGGTATCCATGGAGGCAAGGTGGGGAACTAACGGTGAGAGAGCCAGTAAGTGGGAAAGAGAAAATGCCAATAGTAGGTTGTCTTGAGACAACAGGTGTACTAAACTACCATCCTGCAGATGTTCTGAGAGGGAAGGATCGGGATGAGGCAGTACCATGTGCTTATGCAGTTACAAGTGGTGAGGTTAGGAGACAAGCATGTGCATCTGGTAGCCTGGGGAAGACCCAGACAGACTGCATACTTGCAGCCAGGACTGATGATGTGGTTACTTCAGGGAGGGAGCTACTCTGTAGCAGTGAAACTGAAGGTGAGCCACATCTGCTTGTGAGTGCTGATGGTCCCTTGGACAGAGTGACTGCAAAGGTAGAGGTGAGTAAGAGTACCCAGGCTGACAATGAGGCACCACTGTCAGAGGATGCCAGACTTCTTGTTGAAGGAGAGCTGGGAAGGGTTACATGGACAGAGTTGAGACAGGCTCAACTCTCAGACCCTACATTGCAAGGCCTGAGGCAGGTAGCTAGGGAGGTACCTGATTCTCAAGGAAAGGGGGAATATGTATACTGGGACAAAGGGTTACTATACAAAGAGTGGACCCCTGAGGGAGGGCTAGAAGGTGAGAGAGGACAGCAGTTGGTAGTGCCTAGAGCCTATCATCTGGTGCTTCTATCCATAGCCCATGATATTCCCTTTGCAGGTCATATGGGCATAAAACGTACAAAGAGACATATTATGCAGAACTTCTATTGGCCTGGACTTTCCAGAGATGTAACAGGGTACTGGAGGACCTGTGAGCAGTGCCAAAAGGTAGGCAAGGCAGGAGACAAGATGAGAGCTCCTTTGATGTCTTTGCCTGTGATTGAAGAGCCATTTCAGAGGGTAGCTATGGATATTGTGGGTCCTCTGAGTACCCCAAGATCCACAGGGAAAAAGTATATCCTAGTGGTAGTGGATTATGCTACACGATACCCTGAGGCAGTGGCTTTGTCTTCCATTGAGGCAGAGAAGGTCACAAATGCTTTGTTAGAGATTTTCAGCAGGGTAGGTTTTCCAAATGAAATACTGACTGACTGAGGTGCCAATTTCATGTCAGACCTGCTGGCTTATCTGTGGAAGTCCTGTGGGGTGAAGCACATGAAGACCACCCCCTATCATCCCCAGACTAATGGTCTTGTTGAGAGGTTAAACCCTACAATCAAGTCCATGCTACAGGCATTTGCAGATCAGTTTAAGAGGGAGTGGAACAAATATTAACCCCATCTGTTATTTTCTTATGGAGAGGTTCCCCAGGAGTCCACAGGTTTTTCACCCTTTGAGTTGCTGTTTGGGCATAGGTGAGGGGACCTCTAGATTTAATTCAAGATGAGCGGGAAGGTGAGTGTAAGTCTCACAAAGAGTCTGTTGTGGCATATGTCCTAAACCTCAGGACAAGGCTCAGGGAACACATGGGCTTGGCCCAGGAGAACCTGGCAGAATCCCAGCAACAGAAAAAGGTGTGGTATGACAGGAATGCTCGAGCTAGAGAATATGCTGTAGGGCAGCAGGTAATGGTTCTCATTCCTGTCAGACACAACAAGCTGCAAGCAGCATGGGAGGGCCCCTACAAAGTGGTAAGAAATGTAAGTGATGTTAACTACATGGTGGAAATGCTTGGCAGATGGCAGGGATACAAATTGTACCATGTTAACATGATGAAACCTTACCATGATAGGGAGGCCCTTGTGCTGAACATTTGCAGTGAATTGCAGGAGGAGTCTGAGGGAGATCTGGGGAGTGATCTCCTCAGTGAGGCTCGGGCTGACACCTCAGTGGAAGGGGTAGGAATGTCCCAGCAGCTATCTTCTACCCAGGTTAGAGAAATCTGAGCAGTGTTGCAGGAATTTGGGGACATGTTCACTGGGAAACCAGGGTGCACCCACCTGGTGCAGAACCAGGTGGATACAGGACGCCAAAGGCCTATTAGGCAGACCCCTTATAGGGTGCTTGAGAGAGTCAGACAGACCCTGAGGGAGGGGGTACAGGAGATGTTGGAACTGGGGGTGATTCAAGAGTCCAACAGTCCCTGGGCCTCCCCAGTGTAGCTGGTGCCAAAGAAGAATGGCAGCACCAGGTTCTGTGTGGATTACAGGAAATTAAATAGTCACATAGAGACAGATGCTTACCCCATGCCTAGAACAGATGAGGCCCTAGAGCAGCTGGGTGGGGCTAAGTATCTTACAACCATTGATCTTACCAAGGGTTATTGGCAGGTGCCCTTGACTCCTAGTGCTAGACAGAAGTCAGCCTTTGTGACTCCTTTTGGCTTGTATGAGTTCAAAAAGATGCCGTTGGGATGAACAATGCCCTAGCAACTTTCCAGAGGCTGGCAGATAATATCCTAGCAGGACCAAGTGGAAACCATTCAGGCATGGCCTGCACCTGTTACAAAAAGCAGGTGAGGGCATTTTTAGGGACAGCAGGGTACTACAGAAAGTTCATCCCCCGTTATAGTACCATAGCTGCTCCCTTCACAGACCTGACAAGGAAGAACAGGCCAGATATGGCAGAGTGGACTCCAGCATGTGAGCAGGCATTCCAGAAGCTTTGGGAGGACCCCCTGTATTAGCCAGTCCAGATTACAGCAAATAATTTGTTGTGCAGGTGGATGCTTCAAACCATGGGGTAGGGGCTGTACTTAGTTAGATTTCTTCAGAGGGGGAAGAGCACCCAGCGGTTTATCTCAGTCATAAGCTCCAACCCAGGGAGGAATGTTATGCAGCTGTAGAAAAGGAATGTCTAACCATATTGTGGGCACTGCAAAAACTTTAGCCTTGTCTGTATGGAAGGAAATTCACTGTTATGACAGATCACAACCTTCTAACTTGGTAAAACAGAGCCAGTCAGCAAAATGTCAAGCTGCTAAGATAGAGCCTGGGGTTGCAAGCATATGATATGTCCATGCACCACCGTAGTGGGAGTAGCAATGCCAATGCAGATGGGCTCTCAAGACAGGGAATAGGGTAGGTACACTCAGACCTAACCTCTCAAGTGGCATTTCTCAAGGGTCACTTGAAAAACTATTTTGAGTTCTCCGGGGGAGGGCGGGATGTGAAGACTGGTAGAGATGACTGAGGGCTGCCATCCTAGCCAGATATAATTTTATAGATAATTCTATCTTTTGTAAATATGAATGTGAATCACAGGCTTGTTGTCTTAAATGAAAAAAAATGCTGTTACAAAAATGTGGCAACAGTGCTCTCTATTGACCCAGTAAAAGCATGTTGTGACCCTTTGATCTAAATTTGGATCTGGCCGGGCTAGATGAAGGCTTCCTGCCTATTGTTTTAAGGCTAAAGTTAATGACCAGAATTTACATGTGGAATGTCCTTTATTGCTCTAAGTGTAAAAGAATGTAAATGCAGTTTCTGTCAGCCTGGGAACACCAGGAAAGTGTAAAATGATGTAATGTTTTATCGGAACTGCAGTTTCAATTTAAACAGTGAGAACCAGAGATCATTAAGCATTTTTGTCTTTAACATCCAGCCCAGCACTGCCTTATGCTCTCTTTATGTAAGTAGTATGTTAGAACTGTGTTTTCTCCTAGAAGTAGCTAGAAGCTAGAAAAATTAGATTAAGTGTTTTTCTGTGATGTCAGAACTGTACTACTGAATTATTTTAAGGATTTCTGTGTGAACTCTGAACTCTTGACTAGCACTGACTGTGTAGTAGAAAGTATTGTCTTGTGGTTTTAATTATTTATTATTAAATATTTTAAAACCTTTTAACTGTGGCTGATTTGTGTAGAGATAAGTTAAGCTCTAAGAGTACATTGCATGTATATAAGGATCATGTACCAGGTCACTTTAATAAGCATTGAGACTGTTTAGTCATGCTACCAATTGGATAATAATATTGCACAGTAATAATTGGACACCCTTTTAAGGGCCTTTGAGTAGTTGGTAATTATTAGCCTGGTGGTGGCAGGGTACTACTGTATAGTCTGGGTAAAAGGAACACAGCTGGAGAACATGTGCCAGCCTTCCCCAGGAGTGTCTGTGTGGTTGTAGGAACTTATCTCAAAGTGTGTGTGTGTCAGCTACTTGGGCAGGGACAAGAAGCACTGGTTGGGCAGAGAGGGTGCTGGAGATTTTAGCTTGCATAGCTAGGCAGAGATCTGGACCCTATAGTTGTGCCAGTGGGGAGTCTTATTGGGGACCTGGGGAGCAAGGGAGCGACCATCCCCAAACTGACTGTGATCTCTGTGTGCTCTTAAGAGAAATTGCACTTTACTGTGTGTATTTGTTATCATTTCCTCATATATGACTCGCCCTCTCTGGTGTTAGTGGTGAGGATTGAGGCTCCTCGATTGCTGGGCCAGGGCATGGGCATCACAGAAATATCTCATGTGAACTAATATTTTCTAGTGTGTGTGTGTGTGTGTGTGTGTGTGTGTGTGTGTGTGTGTGTGTGTGTGTGTGTGTGTGTGTGTGTGTGTGTGTGTGTGTGTGTGTGTGTGTGTGTGTGTGTGTGCATGTGTGCGTGTGTCATAAATTGCTTTTCCTCATTTCAACTACCTCTCTCTTTTCTTTCTTTTTTGAATTTCTTTTATTTATTTTTTTTTCTTTATTGACCAGTGTTTGTGCAATGCTTTGCTTTGTACAAGCATGGAGATAGAGAAAATGAATGCCAGGTTTGGCAATCATATCTGGTTTGCACAAAGTGCAGCAGCATGCAAACTGGACAACTGGCCCACCCACAAAACAGACAGGATCCAGAGAGCCTGGATGCATTCAATTAATACTATTTGGCATCGCGCAAACCCACAAAGCAAAGTCAAGAAGCAGTTAACAGCAAGAATGATTAGTAAAATAGGAATGTCATGTAACTTGCCCTGTGGCAGCAGGTGTAAGTATAGAGCTGGAATACAGATGATCCTGGGCCCTAGTACAGGGTGTGCAACCTTTGTTTTACTGTTGTGACATTGTAGTTTATAGCAGTGAACTGCAACATAGACAAGTGTTTTCTCAACTTCCTTGTGGAAACAGGTATAAGTGTAGGACTGTCATACACTTGGTCCTGGGTTCCAATACAGTGTATTCTATACACTTTTTCTGTTGCTCCACTTCCCATTATAGTCACTCTCACTTATAACACTTGACATAATTTTATATATCTATGTATTATCACATTTATTATCAGATGTATGACTGTGAGTATACTATGTACTATATTCCTTTAAGTATATTTCTGCTATCTGGATTGGCATGGCCTTCACATTTGCCCAACACACATACACAACTTCCTGTACATCCAATAACCTTCAAATTGCAACTGCAATTATGTAATGTCTCACTGCTTGGCACTGTTGCTCTCTGCTTACCATCACACAAATGCGATGCTCGGAGGTATGCAATACCAAGCACTGAGTTTGCACGATGGTAAGTGGAGCACAACAGTTTCAAACAGTTTGAGCACTTCTAGTAAATGAGATAACAGTAATTGGTGGGAAACCATCATTCTCCATTGCCCTTGATCCATGATAGACATGGCAGACATTTGTGGAGAAGGTGTCAGGTTTAGGGCACAGACATAGGGTGTCCAGGAGTCCAAGATTTTTATTGGACTCCTAGTTAAGAACCACATTGCCAGGCTTCTACATGGGGACTAGTCTGGCTCCCAGTATAAGATGGAACTTTGGGATAGTTTAGCCCAGGCTGTAACCAGTGCCACCTACATCCCACGCTTTGCTGACCAATGTATGCATCATTGCAATGACCTATTGAGGAATAAAAGAGATACCATCAACTGTTGGATCACGGAATTTAAGACTGTGGAAATCCCACACCCATGTAAGTATCAGCTACAGAGAGTACATGTAAGACTTAAAATCTGAATATAGGCAAGACTGGTATTCATAATGGTATTCTGTTCTGTTTTTTCATAGCTGCCAGGGACTGGGAGGTCAGTGTCCGAACCTGTGGGGCTAGATCAGTGAGGATGAGGGACGCATGTGGTATCCATGCAACAGAAGAATAGTGTTATTGTAGCATTAAAAGTTAAATATAACTTTTTTGATATTTTATAGAGTTGTATCATTAGTCTATAGCACAAACCAATAGTACAATATTAGACTTTAGTCAGAGATTGTGGGTTCAAATACCAAACTTCCCAACTATGCAGTTCATTTAATTCTTCAATAATATTTAAATTAAACTAAGACTCTATATCAGTGACACAAATGCCTTGCTATAAACTGTAATCTGTATAACTGGAACATGCATATGTGCAATATATGCACATGAAAAGGATTACTTGCTGCAATCTGCAGTATAGTGTACATCTGTTAGGAGGTGTAGTCTTAAATGTAAAAGTTAAGATAATAGAGTCAAATAATTGTATTAATGCATTGCACATCACATATGAAGGTGTTAATCTTATCTATTATTTTTCTCTCACCCCAACCCTTTTATAGAGTTGTATCAAATTGAGCATACATATCTCAACTGTAAAAGGAAGTATGCCTGCATTAGTCTGTAGCACAAACCAAGAGAAGAATATTAAACTTTAGTCAGAGGTTGTGGGTTCAAATACCATACTTACCAGCTATCCAGTACTGTTAATCCTTCAATTATATTTAAATTAAATTAAAACCTGTATACCAGTGGCACAAATGCCCTGCTGTAAACTGTAATCTATATAATTGGAACTCGCATATGTGCAATGTATGCACATGTCAAGGAATACTTGCTGCAATCTGTAACACAGTGTGCATCTGTTAGGAGCTGGTTATCTTAAAAGTAAAAGTAATCTGTTAGGAGGTGGTAGTCTTAAAAGTTAAGATAATAGAATCAAATAATTGTATTAATGCATTGTATGCCACATATGAAGATACTAGTTTAATCTATTTTTTCTCTTACCCACCCTTATCTCTCTCTTTTATTTTATTTGTATTTTATTTTTGTTTTTTTTTTTTTTAATTTTATTATGTGTCGTCAAAATGTGTCCATGTCATCCATATGTACTACATCACTAAATGCTCAATAGCACAGCAGGGTAGGCCTGCCCCACAAGATCTACCTATCCCCCATCCACCAGCTCCAGCATAATTTCCAAACATGTCTCGGAGCCAACCTGGCAGTACCTCCTCTACTGCCCCTGCACTACATGCCCCTCAGGTAGTCCTGTCCACTTGTTCCCAATGGGAACAGTGGGAAAGGTGGTGATTTTATCACCCGCAACGAGTTGCCAGAGATGGTGCATAGGGTTGTGCACTGCAGTGTTGGTGCATGCCTACATTGGCTGTAGAGGTTGCTCTCCATCATTTTATGTAGTCCCAGGAGTAGGTGAAGGAGACATCAAACACTCCAGCCAGTGGTGGAGTGAGGTGACTATGATGACAGTCCAGTGGGTGAGGACTCAATTTTCACTGTCACCCAGCTTGACGACCATGGAGTTGGGATATCCCCACCCTCATCCCAATCATGGTGTCACTCAACCTTTTGTATCCATCACCATCCCTTTTTCTTGTCTTGTTTGTCTTGTCTGTCTGCAATTGCTTCCTCACCCATCTAATGTACTTGTCCCAGATATTCCTACATCCCTTCTCCAACATTCTTCTCTCTCTCAAGAAAAATGGGTTCCTATCCCACAAAAAAAAATAATCCAATACATAGCTCCTTATTTCACACATGTGTTTTCTTGAGACAGTTGATTCATTTCAATTGGGTATACAACATGACTGTGTTGTAGTCGCCTCTCTCTCTCTCTCTCTAGAGGTGACAGTCCAAATTCAGTTAATATTTTCCACATATGTTCACTTTACACTGTTAAAGAAATGGATAGAAATGGTTCTTTCCTATCTCCCTCCTGCACATTCCTGCCCTACTTTCCCTTTGTTCTTCACCGTGCTTGCTCCCCATTTCATCACTGCCCTATCTACCCATTTCACCTCTTTAAGCCTTTTTGGCTTGAAGGTGCTCATTGAGCACCAACTAGCAACAACAGGGAATAGCAACAATGTATTTACATGTATTTAAAAGTAAGTATTAGATACAGAGAAATGTATTTAAATGTATTAGATACACCTGTATCAAACCAGTACTATCTGACACCAACAATGAATGTATCAATGCATTAACACATGCTGCCACAGAGTCAGTTAAGCAGCAGGTGTATTTCATAGACTCAGTACTAATTGTCAGACTTTAGCAATGTGGCCGACGTTTGTGCACTGCTTGCCTATGTGCAAACATGTGTATCATGCATGTGTCTGCACTTTGGTAACCATTGAGCAAACCTCCTGCTGCCTGTGCTATGGAAATTTGCACATTATGTTGTATTACTGCTCTTTACTGTCTATTCTCTCTGTATGATATAAAATTAGATGTGTAAACATTACAAACTGATGGTCTTGTATAGCAATATGTCACATATTTACAATACATCCATCTGTTGCCACCACCCCCAAGCACTGCAACCCTGGTGTCTCAGTACAAAATGTAACCACAAATGTTGTGTGTTATGCAATGCACATCAATTGGGTAACATGCAGAACTACAACTATTGCTCCATATGCCAAAAACACTTATCTGCAAGGCTAGCGAAGGAATCAGCCTGGACAATATCCACAGGGACATAGGTGACCTTCATCACACTTGATGCTTCCGATTTTGTTTTTCTCAAGGGTATATCTTGCTTATTGAACTTTATGGACTTCTTGGATAGTGACCCCACATATCTGGATGAGGTATAACAGGACATACCACCTATGTTGACTTATCCAAGCCCTTTGACACTATCCCCTATTTATGTGTCATAGTGAAAATCTTCCATGTGAGAATTAAGTCATACAGTAGTACAGGGATAGGCAACTGGCTCACTGACATAACATACACTCTCAAAGTTGGGGACTGCACCTGCATAAGTAACCAATTACCATTAGATTACCTCAAGGATCTGTGCTTGGCCTTCAGGTGTTTGCAAACTGCTTCTCTGAAGTAAAGGAAATGGTAGATGGCCTGTGGTTTACCAAGTTTGCAGATGACTGGTAACAGGATGCACTAATATAGAGTCCTCCAATGATGGTGACATATTACTGAAGGGGTTGCCACACACAAATGATTGATGCCATACTCACAGACTGAACCTTAAAGCATACAATAGCTCATTGTCCCCTTTGGCAGTGAAGTGTCCCTGCTAATTATAATGTACATAGCACCCTCTAAGATCAAACACAGTGTTGTGAGACTTATAAACACATGTTGATAGCAATCTATGCTTTCATCACTATGTGTCCATAGTGGTGACACACACATTCTGCATTGCACACATCATACATATGGACATCACATCTAAGACCAGGTTAGTCATACCTCTGCTGCGTTCTACCCTTATCAGACAACTAATTTAATGCAATGCTCCCTTCTGTCTGTACCTCACCAGACACTTGCAGCAACTAGAGAAAGCACAGGATTGTACCTGGGAGACTCCAGGGCCTTCAAACATGACATAAATGGAAAGATTGAAAGACCTGTCAGTGTACTCAGTATCATGCAGGCTGCAGAGAAGTGACCTATGCCTGCCGTATAGAGCAGTCTCAGACCCTGCCCTACTGGAAATGTTGCACATCTGAAAATCAAATGAGACAAGAATAACTTGGCCCTGGGTTCTCAACCTAGCCTGTGAGATAAACAAAACATGCTGAGGAGACAACTGTATTGCCCAACAACTCAAAATCCCCTGTAAGAGGCTCCCACTGCTGTGAATCAGTGCTCCTCAATGATGCTGTTCAAGCATAACCTTAACTACTGGTTGGGTGATTGTTAAGTTACCTCTGGGGTGGCAGCTTTGCCCCTTATGGACAGGTCCAGTTGGTGCTACTTACAAAATCGCTCTGCTAACAATGACCATCCAACTATACTCAATAAGGGTACTTGTATTTTTACACAGCTATGCTTCGAAACACCATACAACCATTAGGCTAGTAGCCTCCTATGTACATATGAGCCTGTGTAGATCTCCCAACATTTTGTCTCCCACATGCCCTGTTGATATCATGTACTATAAGTTCATCTCAGTCATTTAAAAGTCAGACTTCTGCCATGGCACTTGCATAATGTACTGTGTTCTGTAGTGTGTGTACTTAGATAGGTAGGGGTTCTGTTCTCATTGGAGTCAACTGGATGTGTGTGTGTAAATGTGTGTATAACCAGAAGAGTAGAAGCATGTATCCTACAGGTACTGCTCCAATCCCATGGATTGACAGTATTTTGATGCTTGTACATGCCTACACATCCATTTCATGTGGACCTCCCAACATCTTCTCTCCAGCATGCACTGCTGATATCAACTATAAGTTAGACTGCAGCCATGTAAAAGTCAGACTTGTGTAAAGCACTGAGTTCTGTAGTATGTGAACTTAGATATGTAGAGGTTCTGTTATCACAGCAGTCAATTGTGTGTGTGCCCAGCTAGAACAGCAAAAGTGTGGCCTGAAGTTTCAGCTTCAGTCCCATAAATTGACACTGTTTTGATATTTGCACATGCCTACAGATCCATTTCATGCAGGCCTCCCAACTTCTTCAATCCAACATGCACTGCTGATGTCATCTACTATATGTTGACCTGCAGCCATGTAAAAGTCAGACTTGTGCAGTGGTACTTGCATAAATTTCTTAGTTTTGTAACTCATGTACCTAGATAAGCAGGGGTTCTGTTATCACTAAAGTCAACTGTGTGTGTCTAGACAGAAGAACAGAAGTGTGTATGTTGCAGTTACTATTACATTCCCATGAACTGACAGTTTTTTTGATACTTGCACATGGCTACAAATCTATTTCATGCAGGCCTCCCAACTTCTTCCCTCCAACATGCACTGCGGATGTCATCCACTATAAGTTGGCCTGCAGCTGTGTAAAAGTCAGGCTTGTGCTGTGGCACTTGCATAACGTACTGGGTTCTATAGTCTGTGTACTTAGGTAGGGGCCCTATTCTCACTGCAGTCAAGTGTGTGTGTGTGTGTGTGTGTGTGTGTGTGTGTGTGTGTGTGTGTTATTACCATATTCTCCTCAACAGACACTGTTGATGTCATCAGCCATATCAGACTTTTGGATATGCAGTACTCCCACCAAGGCAGGATCAGACATTGGCCTGGGGCCAGACAGACTTCACGTCATCCTATGACACACAAAGTACAGTGACATGGCTTTAACTCTATCCACATACATCATGCCCTGGTTTGTAGGCCCTGTGTTATCTTGCTGAGAAAGCCCAGTGGTCTCTGCAGCTGCTGCATGTGTCTGGTGAAATACATGGCAAAGAGAGCATTATACTCTGTTACTGTTCTGATGAGGTTTGATGATAGTGCTGTCATAAAATCCTAAGAACTGCATATGATGCCATGACATATGATGTGCACAACATAGGCTTTCAATACCAGTGTAGACACTTGATGGTCGAAGTCCAAACTGCTATCTACATGTGTTCCCAGTGCTGGACTCACTGGGTGTCAGCATAACAGGACTGTTGTCAATACTGTGATTAACATGGCATTCCACTTTTCAGAGAGACAACATAAAAAAAGACATAGTTCTGCATTTAGTTGTAAATCATGTGCCTTTGTCATCAGTCATTTGCCTGTATTAACTGCCCCTGTACTATGTTATCATCATTAGTGGATTCAATGATTGCACCCAATATGCAAAAGTCAGCAAACTTGATAAGGCAAAGACCATAAACTTTAGCCTGAGCTGTCATGAACTAGAGTCCAAACAGTGAAGGGTCAAGCAGAGATCCCCGGGGTTTGCCAGTGGTGACAGCTTTACTGGTATAGGTTGATTCACCAACTTTCACAGTATGTGTTCTGTCAGTGAGCCAATTGCTTACCCATCTACTGATGTAAGGGTTAATCTCCACCTTGGAGGGTTTATCAATGATACCTGCATGGAGGATTGTGTTAAAACCCTACAGCAGATCATGATAGGCAGTATGCATTGTCATACCTTCATCCAGTCCTATCACACGGAAGCAATGGCCTGTGGCAATATCACAGATTGCCAGGTCATGACTCAGCACATACAACTTCCTGATACAGTTGAATACACACTTCAACACACCCTCCGCATGGACTAAATTCCCATACAAGGGTATACATCAACATGCATCCATCTGAGAAGAACGGACAGCATCAGATGCATGCATGTATAGACACATCCTGATTCTCTTTGACTGTGTTAACAAAATCTTACACTTTGTAACACCTACTGCTCCAACCCCTACCCAGGCAACTCTCCCACAAAACTACTAATAAATGTAACTCCTATTTCACAGAATCAATAGTTTCCCTAACCTATAACTCTGTATAAACTCATAATATCCCTCACAAGGCCCCCACTCTAACTAAACATCTTTTCCCTTAAAACTTGTCTGTACCTTATACATAAAACTTTTGTTGAACAATCTTAATACCTGCATTCCCTCCACCGACAACCTACCTACAGAATGCCCAAAGCTTGCTGCCACTTCCAGTGCTTATCCAATCTCCATCTTAATTAATTGATCCATTCAAGAAGTACATGTTCTATCTCTTTGAGCAACTCTACTGAAATTATTAACTTTAAACCTATTGCTATTGCTATCATATCTCCTCTTTCTAAAATATTACAACAATGTATCAATCATCAAACTTTACAATACTTTTTCCAAGAAAAACAGCCCCCTACCCAACATGGCTTTCACCCATGCCACAATACAGCACCTGCCTTGGTTTCCTTCTTTGACACCATCATCGAATCCTGAGATAACAATAATCTTGTTTCTTCACTTTTTCAGATCTCTCTAAAGCTTTTGGCACAGTCTCTCACTCCAAATTACTTTGAAAATATCTGCACTTTGGTCTTTCAAGATGGCTAAATAGTAATCAACAGCTTGATTTCAGGTCTCCTAGTATGAAAAGATAAACCGAGAGCTAAGAGCCAGAAACTCCACAAGTTTTAGTAAATTCAGTTACTGGCTAGAAAGTACACTTCCTGGATGCCAGGAAATAAGAAACTTTGAGAGCCTGAAAGAAAATCAGCTGAAAAATGTGAAGAGAATCACAATGACTGGGAAGAATCGTACAGCTTTTCAGTAAAAAATAGTTCAAGCTTCAGCTTTGGTGCAAAACACGGCTTCCAGTAATGTAGAGGAAAAGATAAAGTGGACAATAGCATTTTTAAGTTAATATGCAGTAATCTTGAGTTATTGAGGTGTGAGATGCAGTAGTGCACAGATTATAACATATGTAGAGTTGATACATTCCTGCATACTTTTGTATAAGTGAATGTCTGGATTAAGACCTTTGGTTTACTCAAGTTTTTTCTGCAAGCAAGTAAATAAGAGGACACTGAATGTAATGGAAAGTTTTCCTTTGGCAAATAAATATTCAGTGTAAGGTGAGAGGTTTGTAGAGCTGTACATTTGGAACTTGTGTTTTCATGGAGAAAAGCTGACTATAGGGGGAAGCAATAAAAGCCTGAACACTTTTTAAGGCTAAATGTTAATGTTTTCTGAAAGCATATAAGCTATTTTTAACATCTGGGTGGGGAATGAAGATAAGACAAGAACAAATGTCAATTAGTGTAAGTAGGAACACAGGCTGTAATATGCATTTTAGCACGGATAACCTTAATACTGGGTTAAGTTATGCTGTGTGTGCAGCTGTCAGTTTGGGTCAATTGCTTCTTTCAGGAGGGTTAAACTTCATTATTTAAATATGTTTGTAGATTTGTGTGTTTGTTTTAAGTTAATAAGTTAATGGGGATGTTATAGGGGGGTGTTTGCTTGTTTTTTTTTTGTTTTGTTTTGTTTTTGAGGGCTTTCATTAAAACAAAAAAGTCTTGTAAAATGTGACATAGGTTCAAATGGAGATGATAAGAAACAACTGTATAAAAGATCAACCTGCCAAACATTACTGGTTGCATGTAACACAAAAGCAGGGAATAGATATTTAAAAAGTTGTCATATTTAATAGGTGGGAATAACAACTTATCATCATAATGGCTACACTGAACATATTATTTTGGAAAGTAAATCACATCACAGGTGTAGACAAAAAGGCAAGACTATTACATTTTATTAAGAATGCAGAGTGCAAATAGCAATGCTGCAGCAGACACTTTTAGAAATAAGTGAGCATGTGACTTTACTAAGGGAATTATTTCAGGTTGGATATTCAGCAGAATATCAGGGACGAAGGAAAAAGGGAACACTTATTACACTGATTGCTAGAGGTGCTCCAATAGTGATGGAAGAGAAAAAAATAGTGATGGTAGATTTGTGGTAGTAAGAGGCTACTGGCAAGGGAGGAGGATTGCATTGGCATGTATTTATATTCCACCTACAACTGCTATTATGGTGCTTAAGAAAAACATGTGATACATAATTAGCTTTCAGCAGGGAATATTGCTTATAGGTGTGGACTGGAACTTGATTTACAACAGTGAAGATGTATCTGGGGGACCTAGAAGGGAAAATATAACAAAATAAGGCAGATTTCTGAATAAATTTCTGAACATATTTAGTATGAAAGAGATGAATTCAATAGTGGGAATTCAGACATAATTTGCATATTATTCCCCAAGGTGCAATGACTGGGCTAGATAAGTCAGAAATTATATTTCACTGGAACATGTGCATTTAATTGAAAGTGTTTACACATATCCATTAACTATTTTAGATCATCAGTAAATGAAAGTGAAGTTTAAAAACAGGGTATAAATAAAAGAAAAAGAGATATGGTTAAGAAGTAACAAGAATTATTTACATGGGCTGTCGAAAGCTAAAGTATTGTAGAATAAGGGAAATCTCACAGAACAAGAACAGGCATGACAGCAGAGTGCTAAAGGGAAAATGAAGGAGTACCTGGATAATATGCATGAGTTTAGAAAGACTGCTGTTAAGCAACTGTTTTTCATAATAACTCCAAAGCACAAAACCTTTTAGCACAATGACTTAGGCAACAGAGTAGATAAGGTTGTTGCAAAACATGGGGAGCAGATAACAAGAAAAGTATCTAGAGATCCTGTAGAGGTATTATAGATATTCTGAACATTTTATGAGAATTTCTATAAAACAGAGGAATGTGGAAATCAAGAACAAGTATAAATGGAAATATTTCTGGAAGACTTAAGTAAGCCAAAGTTAGAGGAAGATGAAGCTCAATAATTAACAGTTAATATAGGAGAAAAGATGCGATAAAAACAGTGACGCATATATAGATGCCATTTTTGTGGAAGTTTGGAAGCTAGGAAGGAAGAAAGTGATAAAGATCTGGAAGGTTTTGTTTAACAGTGGGCAGGATTCACGAAGCCTCCATGTAAGAGTTACAAGGCTTACACGGAGGCTGCAGTTAAACGGTGTGACGTCAGCATGCCATGCATATGCATGAGGGCATGCTGAATCACACCTAGGGTTAACACGGTCCGTGTAAGACAGTAGGGGGCGAGCCCTGCAAACGGACATGCCCCCAGAAGAGTAAAAGTCCCGAAAGTAAACCCCCACGACAGAGTCCGTGTAAATGTGAATAAACACAACACAACACATTCCCCCACAGACGGTGAACATAAAATGTATAAATGAACATCTTATATTTTGTTTTATAAGTTGTAAAGATGTTTGCCCATGAGTGCGCTCATTTGCGCGGGCGTGCCCAACATGTAGCCACAGTTAGCAGTCAGTGGAAAAGCATATAAGAACTAAATATGCAAAGTAAGCCAAGAAGCAATAGTGTAATGGTAGAGACGTTGGCTGAAGAGGAGGCAGTCATGGTTCGAGCCCCTACAACATAAATTTTTATTTTTAGTGAAATAAGCACGAAACAATTCCCTGACATATATGTACATATATAAAATGATATTTTATGTAAAATGTAATGAAATGGGCAATGTATTTTGAAGAAATTCCAGCAAAATTGTTTTGTGCTATACCAAAAGTCCCACCAAACACAAAATTGAGTCCAAATAGAAGATGCAATGATGGCAGGACACTGCTACAATATCTTCTTCTTTATTAAAAACACAATACACCAAAGTAAGTGCTTTCGGGTTAACAACCCTTCATCAGACAAATAAAACCACTGAACTCAACATTTTTAAACACATAAACTACCAATTGGCTTTCAATAAACAACCCACCTTTTTTGTAAGGCTGGTTTTAAAGGTACCATCTCATTTAAACCAGGACTTCTATGAGCCATTAGTTCAATTATCCATTTTGACTCCAGGGATTCTGTAGCCAGCTTTAAATCTCCACCTCTGTTACCTATATTCACATTAGCGACAGCTTTAAAAAGGAAGGTGTGTGTGGGGTTTGACTCAATATGCCTATATAGGGCATTATGTGGATCCTTATTCCTAATGGATGACAGATGTTGCAATCAACCCCCTGTGCTTGTTTGTATACCTGCTGTGCTCCTATGAACACATTGTTCTCTAAGACTAACTGCAGTAGTGAGCTAACCAAAGTGATTTGGGCTACTTCTGCTCCCAAGTCACTAACAATTGTAACAATGGCCTGTATGCCATAATTATTGCTGATCACATAAAAATTGGAACATCCTTAGGAGTGACAATAGGCTAAGGGAATTGGTAGGGCCAAGACTGAACATTGGTTATAGACGTAATAAAAACTTAAAAGATATGCTTTGTGGTGAGAAATGTCCAAATAGGCTGAGACCATTGATGACTAAAATAGGCAGTTTTCCCTGTGGTACTTGTAGGGCATGTCCCCACATAAATAAGAACAGTTCTTTCATTAATCCCATCAGTGGGCAGGCCTTTGATTTCAAGGCCAGGGCCACATGTAGGACAGCAAATTTGGTGTACATAGCAGAATGTTCACAATGTACAGGGTTCTATGTGGGGATGACCAATAATATGTTTAAGATAAGGATACTGCAACATCCGCCATCCATTAGGAATAAGGATCCACATAATGCCCTATATAGGGCAATTCTATTTTGAAGAAATGTGAGATAATAAAAAATAAAAAAAATGTCAGATGTGCCTATAGCTGAGCTACACTCTAACAAGTTGAGTATATCTGCCCGTAGGTGAGCAGTGGTTTAATATGTGTAAAATGAGTGCCCGTAGGTGAGCAGTGGTTTAACAGGTGTAAAATGAGTGCCCGTAGGTGAGCAGTGGTTTAACAGGTGTAAAATGAGTGCCCGGGGTTGAGCAGAGTTCTAACACGCTGAAACTGTGTGCCCGTAGCTGAGCTGAGCGTAATATGCGTGCTGACAGCCAAACAACGCGTAAACCAGCGTGACCCATTTGCGCAGCGCTGCGCACCGTGCCAACAAGCTAACCGGCGGGCAACATTGAGCAAGCTGTATCAAAACTGCCTTTACACAGACACACCTCCTAGCCTGTGTAGACAGTCATAAAATATAAAAAGCAATAGCCAAGCTCGAACTCAGGATACCATGCACCATAGTCAAAGTACTGAACCACTAAACCATGACAGTTGCTCTTAGAAATGCAGTAATAGCATATATATAGGAATGAAGGGAAAGAGGAGCATGACAAAGCAGGTTTTGTGAAGCTGATACAATTCCAAAATGGCCAATCACAGATAAGTGCGGGAAAACGGCATATATAAGCCCCATAGGCGGGAATACACAGCATAACCGATTGTGGAACCGACTTGCAGTCAGGATGGCAGGTGTAGGAGAGGGTAGTTGCTTCCGAGCACAGAGGTGGGGCGTTGAATCCAAATATATGGTTTGGCTCCTCGTCCATGATCATGAGGCCCAACTCATGCAGGGCCAGGTCCTGTGGGGAGCATATAGGGCTGAGAGGTGGGACCGGTTGGCACATGATCTCACCAGTGCCACAGGAATACCAAGGACTGGTGAACAGGTCCATCACCACCATGCGAACCTGAAGCGACGGAAGCAGGACCAACTGAACCGTTGGATCCAGGAAGCCCGGCAAATGCCCAACGCCCCACTACTGAGTAAGTTACAAGTAATTATTTATGTAAGAAAGTAACCTAGCTGATATTATGGAGATGTGTATTACAATATCACTTCATTTATATTGCAGCTGCAGGTGTCCGTTCTGTGAACCGTCGAGTCTATAGGCTGGTGTGGTTGCGCCACCAGGCAGGTCAGTAATTCTCTCCCTGTAACTGTAAAAAGATATAAGTATGACAGCTTGCAAAAGAGTGCAGTGTAGTCACTTATTAATAAAATGTGCAAGTAACAGTGTAAGAGAGTTTGCAAGTATTGTTTGATTACAAAAGTGTGATGCAGCCTGTAATCCAAAAATAAAAATGAAACAAGTCTGAAATAAAGATGTCCCACCTGTAATATAATAGTACATAACCTGCAGCAGGCTGAAAAGTACAGCTACAGAAGCTGAGTAAAACACGTGTGAAATATATCCCTGTTTAAATTCTGAAACATGACACAAGTGAGACTGTTGGAAAGGATTGTTATAACTAAAAGTAAAACATGTCAATAAAGCCTAGAATTAAGTACCATCCTGAATTGTAAAAATAAAACAAGTGAGAGAGTGTGAGAAAGAGGTATGAATTCACCAATAAAGTAGTAATAACTCCTGAATAAAGTATACTGCAGTCAGTACAGAATGAAATGAATGTGACAGGCAGAACCAAACAGCAACATGTGTTGAAAAAAGTACTGAAGTAGGAATGTGTGTCCCAAAATCTGGATACGTTGCTCTCAGTTTGCAATATGCAGATAGCATGGTTGTATGAAATACCAAACATCCACAGTTGTCTATAGCCATATAAAACAAATGTAGCAGGATGATGTAGCTGAACAGAGCCAGATATGAATGTGTATGAATAAATATGAAATGTATATTGATGTAGCAGTAACATTCCTATCACCAACCTGAATAAGTTGTCACATAGGAAACTGTAGTCAGACCTGTAGTGTGTATATATCTGCAGCTAGTAGAAATGTACAGCATATGTATAGGTATTTGAAGTTGTTAATGAAATATTTCTTCACCCTACCCTATAACCAAAAATACTCCATTCCACGTAAAATGGGTATGTGTATCCACATTTAACACCCCTGGACATTTGTCCTGTTGGTTCATACATATATGCATGTAAGTTGATGCATGTGCCCTGTTCATATATCCAAACCTGATGGCCTGTTGCCATCAATCAACCCTGCATGCTGTTGGATTGTGTATTGTTGTTCAAATTATGCATGTGTCATGCTTGCTGTTCAAAGGCTTGAATTTATGGGTGTTTGATTAATGGGAATACTAATGCATGCTGTTACAACTAATTGTGAATGGTATTGCACGTTACTAACCCAAACTGTCACTAAATAATGCAAAACATAGGATGACAGGGAAGGCGGGTTCCAGTAGACCCACCTCTCCCACCTCAGCTGGCGAGTGCACCTGGCAGTAGTGCCAAGGCTGGACCTTCCTCCGGTGGTCCTGTGCCACCTGCGGGTGGAAACGCTGCAGGGGATGGGGCTCGTCCCCCCTCTGCAAGCGTGGCCGGAGAACATCCACTCACTCTCCGTAGTGTCCGGACTGTGGTGTGTAGGGAGATCCAGCACGCTGTGCTTTGGCCCCTACGTCAGCTTGAGGCACAGGTGGCACAACTCACAGGCGTACCTGCTGCCCGGCCTACACAGCCCCCAGCACAGCCCCGTCCTGGGCAGTGAAGGCACAGTGGCAACTGCCCATGGGTGGGGATCTCAGTTCCACTGTTGCCATCTGTGGGCTCATGGGCTCGAGATATTCAAACATCCGTCCCCGTCAGTTGTGTAACCCCCCCACATGTGTCATACACCACCCCTGTATGTGTCTTGTTTGTCTTGTCTGTTAACCTCCCCTACCTACCTCCCCTGCTATAACGACTTCCTGTACCTGAAATACCACTCTCACCTGAAAAAAAAAAAAAGGGCACTCTGTACCCACAAAAAAATTACGCCCCATACATAGCTACCCATTTTGCACACATGTCTGCTGGACATGTGAACTGGCAATTACAATTGGCTGTACAACAAATATTATTGTTGTCCTCACACCTCTCTCAGGGGTGGAAGTTTCAAATTTCACACCAAATTACAAACATATGCACAGCTGTTGCTGATGAAGAAATGGGCAGCTATGGGCCTTTCCTACATCCCTCCTGCAAAACCCGAGCTTGTTTTCCTGCTGTCCTACCCTCTTTGTGCCCCCTTTTTCACCACTTTCCTATCTCCCCATTTTCTTTTCTTTAAAAGAAAATAGCACTGGTGTGGGCGAGAGTAAGCACTTTTAAGCAGTAGAAAGTGGATGTGCGCTTAGCTAAGCGTGTGTGCGTGAAGGTAAGCATTGCACATGCGTGAGCTCCGTGCAAACCAGCGCTAACCCACTTACAACTGCTTAAAAGTGCCTTAGTCACTCTGAATGACAAGGCCTGTAGTATTCTCAGCAGCAAAATAAAATACCTCCCTCAGTCTCGAACCCAGGACCTTGGAAACACTAGTCTGCATGACTTACCACAAAGCCATGACTGCTATACAAGAACATTGTGCTGAAAGAAATATATCATAAAATAGTAGGAATTGATGTAAAGGGAATATAGCAAGTGTAGTACACAAAGCATGTCATGTATATTTACTGTCAAATCTAGTGGATTTGTAAAATAGTACTGTGTGCTGAGAAACAGTCATGCTAGTTGGTAGCTACTATGTAATAATGCCACTAGCATTTGGCAAGCCACACACATACTCAGAGCAGGATAAACACTGCCATAGTTGAATAGTTAAGAGATCAGACATAGCAACTGTGACTGAGTTACAGGGATGTCCCTAATGTGAAAACAAATGTGAACTGTGCCCCACTGACACCCTGTCAAATGTACTAGCAGTAGGCAGAAAGGTGTAACTACACATGCAATGGTAACTATGACTGACTGAAGGTATGCACCACCTGCACGCCACAAATGGAGTACTAATACATATGTTTGAAATAACCCACAGTCACAACTGCAGAATATCAGAATATGTCATTGGAGTAACCCACTGCTATGTACCATTCCATGAGGCTGATAAAAGATGCTCCGGAGAGTATCTGAGGCCTGTTTAGCAGCATGACCAAATACCCCTGTAAGTGTCAAGGCCCACACCATGGCCAGACCACACTGCATGCAGTAACACCCTACCACAACAAACACATAGGGAATTGCTGCCCAAACAGATTTAGCAAGTATTACAAGCTGTGAATATAAATGGAAAATAGGAAAGCCATAGCAACACATTACAGGAAAGACACCTAGCAGGCATACAACGAGTGAATGTAAAGGCCAAATATTGAAGCCATAGCAACAGATTGCAAGAGCCACTGCTATATACCAGTTACACCACAATTCCCACAGGAAAGCACACACACCCATTTACACAGTATTACTAGTCGTAGGTGTCAGTTTACATACACACGGAGAAGAGGACACTGGAGGAAGGAATACTCAGTTTACAGAACAACATGCATTGCAGTGTCTACAACACAGCCTGAAATATGAGAGACATACCAACCCTTACACTCATAGAACAGTGTCCACAGCAAACCAGCATGGTCCTCACCCTGATAATCTGAAAGGGCTACGCCTACCTAACAGACCTTTTTATAGCACAATCCTGTAATCACAGTGAGAACTGCAATCAGTACACAACAGGCTGCATGCAGTTAGTAAATTCTGGCTAACAATTGGTGCAGAGGCCATCACATGGACATGTGCAGATACCTACAAAAGCATCCTGTACTCCCAGTCCACACATGTAATACTTTCATTGCACCCGCTGGAGGTAGAGAGATAGAGAGAGAGAGAGAGAAAAGAAAGAAAGAAAGAAAGAAAGAAAGAAAGAAAGAAAGAAAGAAAGAAAGAAAGAAAGAAAGAAAGAGAAAAAAAAACGGTAACAACAAAACAAAGAGGCTGACAGCAGGCCAAGTAACTGCAAGCCTATGCAAACAGCTGCAACAAACACAGGTAATGTAAAGTACTACTATAATAGTCTACATACTGTGAACCCTCCAGATGTGTTATTGGTCTGTATCTATGTATATGAAGATGTGCATAGGGCCGGAGACATACTGCAACTGTCACTGAAGGCTCCACATACATATGTATGTGACGGTAGCTATGTGCACATAGCAATGTAGGTTGTAGTGCAATGTACAAGTAGGTTGTAGAGTAATGGATGTTCAGCAGTACGTTACTGTGTGTATACATATGTGGAACTAAAAAGGAGTATATATATATATATATATATATATATATATATATATATATATATATATATATATATATATAAAACATGTGTATACGTATGTATATCGAGATATGTATATATATATATATATATATATATATATATATATATATATATATATATATATATATATAATATGCATATGTGTATACATAGATAGAGAGGGATGTAGAAATACATAGACATATATAGTTTCACAGTGTCATAGTTTAGTACTAGGCTATCTGCAGACAGTGTATAGAATAGATTTATAAACTTGCACCTCTGTATAGTAGTGACACAGTGAAGACCCCCCTACATAATAGCATTAGTTTACTGTGCCTCTGTCTAGTAGTGACACAGAGATGACCCCTGCTGTAAACCTATGATCTCCCATCCACTCGTCAAGAATGCACATGAAGAGTGCCAGTGAGGGTCTCTGCCTAACATGAACTGGGATCCTGTTCCACAGTATGGGAAGCCTCTTAGTGATGGATCTGTCCCTACAGTATGTCCTATTCATATGTGTGCTGAGGTTTAAATCCGTAGCTGTTGTGGTTCTGATGGATTTGGATTGTATGAGGTGGAACATTTCCTCAATACCTGATTGTACATGGCCTACTACATCAGGCACAGATCACCCCTACGTAGGCAGTATGCTATGGAATAGAGCATGAGTTACTTTAGCCTGGCAGCATATGAAAGTTGTTGGAGACCCTTGATCCTCCTGGTGATGTACTTATGGTGTCCCCCTAGCTGTTGCAAGTGCCAGGTGAGGTACATACCAAATGGGGCATAGTACACAGTCATGGGCCTGATAAGGGAAGAGTATAGGGGTACAATGACCCCTTTTGATCTGGATGTGAATCCCTTCATGATAAGGTGGGCAAGGTAGGAAGTCTATCCAACCACTTTGGCAACATGGGTGTCAAATGAAAGGTCAGCATCGATCAGTGTCGCCAGGTCTCCAATTACTTTGTCTGTACTCAGTGGGTTACTGTCCATGTGATAATATGTGGGTACCTTGTCCGTCCAAAAGGGTATGAGTATACATTATGTGGCATGCAGTTTAAGGCCATGACTCCGGCACCAGTTGTTGGTGTCCGTGAGGCCTGTCAGTAGGATGTATGTGTCAGCTGGTGTATCGACTATGGCCCCTAGTATGCAGTCATCTTTGAACAATGTCAGCCACTACCCTCCCACGTCTGCTTCCACATCTGAGAATTATATGCCGAACATGAGCGCTCCCAGGACAGAGCCCTGTGGGACACCACTTGTGACTGGCTCTGAGTCTGACATGGCACCAGTGAGTTTGACTGTAGGGTTTCTATCCGTTAGCCGGTTTGCAACCCATCCTGTGACATATGGATTTACATTTCAGCTGTTGATCATGTCTATGATGCCAGAGTGCGGTATTGTATCGAAAGCCATAGGCAAGTCCAGGTAGGCTGTATGGACCGCTGTGCCCTCGTCAATGGCTCTAGTGACTGATTTGAAAAGGTCAACCAGGTTCATAAGGCAGGATCTGCCCTCTACAAAGCCAAACTGGGTGAGATCAAGTGTCTAAGTCCCCAATGTCTCTGTGTATGAGTTCCATAATGATCCTTTCCATAGCGTTGCAGACTAGGGTGGTTAAGCTTATGGGGCGGTAGTTACCAGGGTCTGTAGAGGTGCCTCCTGTGTGGAGTGGGACTACTGCTGCTGTATGCCAGTGCCCAGGTACATATGCTGTAGTAAGGCTACGGTTGAATAGCATTTAATGTGCATGTGTAGCTCCTCTTGGAGTTCACGTAGCATGCAACCTGCAATACCGTCGGGTCCCATTGGTGCTGTGTTTATAGCTTTGCTGAGAGTGGTTCCCAGCTGGACATCTGAGATGACAGAGAGGTTACAGTCAGCTGGGATAAGTAATTCCTCATGTGTGGGTGAGGGAGGGGAGAAATCTGCACTGAACCTGTCTGCCAGAATATTGCCATTATCTGTGTGTTCAGTGTAGTGATTGTCACTGTGAACTAACTGTGAACATATCTGAGGGTTCCCACCCAGGTGTGCAACATAGCAGAAGAAGGTCTTGCGGTTATCTGTAGTGTCCATAGCGATGTCCCCCTCATTGTTGGCCTTGCATGTTTGTACAACAAAACGTATCTTTCTACTACTGCTGATCAGAGATGCCGTAGCTCTATGGAATTATGCTCTGCCGTGCAGTAGCTACCTTCTGTTGTTATACAATTTGTTCAATGTTGGGGTCCACCAGACAGGATGCCTGCCCCTGGTGGAGAGGGTCATGGTTTTATTTGTGATTGCATGATCCATGCATTCTTGGAGATGTCCGTAGAAAGCATATGTGAAGGTGTCTGCATTGTGGGAAGTGGTTTCCACTGGCCCAGTGGGCATTAAGGATACCAACTCAGTTATAAGAAGTGTAAAGTCGGCATGTGAGAGGTTTCCCACTGTAGTCTTTTGGGTTGTGGGGGAGGTGGGATATGTATATCCAGGGGGATTAGTCTGTGGTCAGATGTGACTAGTGAGGGGTATACTTCCGGTGTGTAGCACATTGTCCCCATGTTTGTGATGATCAGGTCTAGTATATTATCTCCTGTTGTGGGAGAGGTGACTAGCTGTTCCATTGCATTTGACTTAGTGAATTCGGGAACCTTTGGGCTAGGGTGTTTGGGGTAGAATAATGCACCCAGTGTATGTTAGGGTAGTTGAAGTCTCCCAATATGATGGTGTGTGGTGGGACATTCATATCCTCCAATGTCTTCAGGAAGGCTGACTGTGGTTCCTGAGATTGGGAGGGTGGTCTGTAACATGCTACCAGTTGTATAGCAGGTTTGCCTATGGTTATCTGCACCTGGATGGTCTGTGATGCTTCATGTGTTGCCACTAACCTGGAGGTGTGGGTGTCCTTCATGAATATAGACACCCCCCCTCCATTTTTGTTTTGTTCCGAGTCCTGGGGCCAAAAAGCATAATACGGGGTATAGACTGGTACCGCTGGTGTGCTCTCAGGAGCCTTGAACCAGTTTCTCACTTACTGCACAGACATCAAGATTGGTAGAATATGTACGTACAGATATATGTAATACAAACATACATATATAGATATCTGTAGAGACATATACATATACAGATAGATCTGACTGACAACAGATATGTCTGTATATGACTATATCTCTCTCTCTCTCTATGTCCCACCCCCTCACACTCTCACTCTCCCTGTGTCTCTCTCTCACTCTCTCCCCCTCTCTCCCCACATCTATATGTATATATCTACATCTATATATACATATTTTATATACATATATACAAACATATATATATATATATATATATATATATATATATATATATATATATATATATATATATATATATATATATATATATATATATAAATATATATATATATATATATATATATATATATATATATATATATATACACAAATATCTATATATATATATAGACTGTGTGAGGCACATGTGTGCATATGTCTTGCAACAGGTGCCTGGTGTCAAAGGCAAGGAGTGAACACCAGTGTGGATACTGGAGTACCATATCCCATTCAAAAACACTGACACCAATAACCACCACATATGTGCATGCCTGTCCACCACTGCATGTGTCAGGGGGGAACAGGGGCAACAAGTGTACAATAGGCTCCACATTGATATACACAGTGGCACACAAGTCCTGTAATACCTGTACATGGAATGTGTCAACGGACATGGTGTGTCAGCTATGGGCATGTAGGTCACTGTACCCCTCCACACCCCCACAATGTCCTACACGGTATGTACCTCCCATGACAGCTACAGATATGGAGAAGGACACAGACATATGCAAGTAACTGTGTCAATGCACTCAAACACCACAGAGCGCACACAGACTACCTACATAGAGGTTACCACTGCTGGATATACATAGTTTGGTCACACCCATGACAGTTGTCTAACAACCATGGTAACACCTCCAACATCCACAACACAAATTACCTATGCCTGTCGTCCTTGTCACTGCAGTATAGATCACATGGTGTAGGTATAGGACCCTACCCACAGATACGACATACCCTGTAGTAGACCACACAGAATTAAGAAGCAGGGCTCCCCATGAGTAGATGTCAGACATACCCCTGCTGAATGTTATGCAGATAGGTAATATGCCATATGAGTCACCCTGTGTAACTGTTTGTAAGGAGCAGGTACGATCATAACACATGTGTCACAAGGGGCAGGGTAGCATAACAGTATGCTGCTGTAGGCCCAGGGCCAAAAGCACACTACCTACCTAAGACACAATGCACACCCATGAACACATTGCAAACGGAATATGTGAGGTGGAATGTGTGTGCTAGTGACTGGGTGCATGTTGTGTACTGGTGTGATTGCTCACCATGACTGTCTGTCTGTCATGGTAGTGTGTGTCCTTGGTGTGAGGCCAGAGACAGGTGTGTGAGGTATTGTGATCAACACATACTACATTGCCATATGTTGTGCTGTGTTACCCTGTATGTCACTGTGGTGTAGGTAGGGTTATGGCAAGTAAGAGTAGTGTGCATTACCAGTGAAATATGTAACGTGCATTGTGTGCAGTGCATGGGCTGATAATGTTCCCCATACAGTACCTTGATACAAACCCCCAGTGTGAGGTTTTGTATTGTACCTGAAACAGTGTGTTGACTGCTGCAGTATACTAGTCTGTTGTATGGAGTGTGCCAGGTACTGTTGCACAGTTGTCGGATGAGCACTGATATCTGGTCATTTGCATGTGTATCCCCCAATAGACGGACAGATGCTATATATGGAGCTTAAGTTATATCACTGCAGTCGAGTATTGTGTGTATTATGTGTGCCATAGTTTGCTGACAGATATTGCTGACATATTTTCCTTCTCCTTTTCAGGGCTATGGTTCACCAGCGGAACCCTGTCTACTCCGCTGCAGAGGAGGAGGAGATACACCAGATCCTGGTGCAGGATTTCACTGTACTCTTTTCCCGCACCAGCCAGAACCAGCAGGAGAGGGCTGCACTGTGGCAAGAGCTGGTCCGTCGGGTAAATGACATAGGCACACATAACCGGACATATGAGCAGGTACGCCATCACTGCAGTGATTTAATTAGAAATGTCCATCAGCGTGCGTCGGATATCCACAGGCAGCAGCTTGCTACAGGTGGTGGGGTGGCTAGACATCCCCCCTCACCAGACTGGAGGGACTACTCCTAAGTGTTGTGGCTCCAGCACAACAGCAACAGCAGCAGCATACATGTGTAATGATGGAGGCTGGAGCCACACAGCAGCAGGACACGGAGCGTGCAGGTAACATGCCATGTGTATAGTTGACCATTCTGTACACTGTTAGGTTATGCATGTGTGAGGTGTGTCCTTGTTTTGTAGCTGTAATCTTGGTAATTATTGTGCAAGAGTGATATCCTCAATATCTGCAGTACACCTGCGGAAGCTAACTGTTGCACTACTGAACTGTATCATGCCCACAGTATCAATGGCACAGTTGTGCCCACTGACAATAAATGTCTCTTTTCTGCATGTCCCTCTGGTGTAACAGCAAGGCAGCCTATCCATGCTGGTGAGTGTGTAACACCATTACCTTCAATACTCTTGATACTAATAGTAATAATAGGCTAAAGCAGTAGTGCTATGTGTTTGATTGCAGGTGTGTTTGTGTCTGTGGGTTGATATCTCATATACTGAGGTGTGCGCATGTGTGCATGTGTGCATGTGTGCATGTGCCCATGTGTGCATGTGTGCATGTGTGCATGTGCCCATGTGTGCATGTGTGCATGTGTGCATGTACCCATGTGTGCATGTGCACATGTGTGCATGTGTGCATCAGTGGTGACATTGTATACACATTGTAAACTGTGTTTCCTGTCTTACTCCCACAGGTTCTGGTGCTGCTCTGGTGTCGTGCAGCAGGGAACCTGAATCAGCTGCTGTGGATAGTGATAATGATGATACCTGTGTAATGGCACAGGTAGGTGTGCCAGGGTCCGTCATTGGTCAGCCAGTTGACACTACACAGCTGTCGACCCCATCAATGTGCACAGTCATCCTGCCAATACATCCTTTGTCACCAATGTCCCTAGGTGATGGACAGGATACAGTGGGCATTTACCAGGGTAATGTGGTACTGGTGGCACATGCATCACCACACAGCAGCCATGGCCAGGGTCCTGACACAGTACCACACAGGCAGATGTCCATGGGTTCTCGTGGTAGCATCCATGGGCGTACCGCCCCTGTCAGACATGCCCACAGAGGTCTTTCAACCTCAGCTATGTTTCAGGCTGTAATGCAGGCACAGTCACGTATGAAACAGTACATCAGACAGGGTCTGAGGTAGCTGAGAGCATGTCGCACAGCCATGAGTGACAGTATGCGTGATGTTGCGGCTGCCATCCGCAACTTCACCGAGGTCATTGACAGATGTTGGGGGGACACATTAGAATTGTTCCACAACTACATGTCCATGGCCAGGGCAATAGTGGACGGTTGAGGCGTCGACATGGCTGTATGCCAGCAACAGCAGCAGCTGGCAGCCGTCATGGACGACAACAGGCCCGCGGCCACTCACATAGTGCCAGCAGCAGCCCCAGCAATGCTGGGGCTGTGCTGTCATCAGACCGCCCCAGGAGACCATGTGCACGTGGCGGTGGACAGTCCCAACAGGGACCTGTCTCCAGTCACCAACCACCTGCTTCTGATGACAGTACCCAGTCTGGCTTAGTACCTGATACGGTCTGTTGAACCCCTGCCAGGCACAGGTACCGTGTCCGTGGCCACAGACAGTGATCTGTATGACCTGGCAGGTACAGTCTGTGGCTGTCCACAAACACCTGTATATGGCAGCCATGAGGTGGGACTGTGTGCATTCATACACACATGCAAAGTGATAACACCTAGGGCTACCACATACACACACACACTGCATCAACATTGCCCCATCTTGTACTGCTGTCCCTCACCAACACACACACATAGACATGTCAGTTAGTTGTATCAGTGGCAGACTCAGGCATACCAGGTACACACCCTGTGCATATGATGAAACTGTGCCACCTCCTGCACCCTGTAAAATCGGTGCAGGAACAGGTTAACATGGTGCTGATGCACAGGGTGAGTACATAGATGTATTGTAACAATATGATGTTGACAACAGTACAGTGTAATGATAGCATTGTGGGTATATACCAGCATGCCTGAGATGCAGTTACAGTATGAATGTCATTGTATTGTTTTGTACACCAATAGTAATTACCACAGTGTTCTGTCTGCACATCTTTGCATACTGGTGGTGAGGCTGTGAAGGGATGGCCACCTACATAGGTAGCACAGGGGATACAACAATGTACATATTGATACTCAATGATGGCCATGTCAACTACGAGTTGCATGCTGTCCACACACGACTCTGCAATGCAGATGTTTCAGGATGTTGATATCTGTGCAGTACTACAAAACAGGTTCAAGGCTCACAAGAGCATACTAGCACTACAAGGTCACTCCTCATACCATGCATGACAGCACCAAAACACAGAATTAACTATGACAGGAGGGAGAGTGTCCATACATGTCAAAGATAGTGTGGTGCCAGGACAGGTAGCATACATCATACTAAGTCTGGGACTGCTGAGTGAGGGCTCAGTGTCTGTTATTTGACATGTGTATTATTACAGGTATGAGCACTTGGGTATCAGGCCAGTTATTCAACATTACAAAGGTACGTGGTCTATACACTTGTATGGGGTGCGGCTGGACCCAGCCTGTCTGACCTGTGAATGTCTGGGTACTGGCTTATAGTGCCTGCATATATGCACCGTTACCTACTGGAAGTCGTACACCTTGTTTGTTGTAGCATAGTCTACATACAGGCCTGCTGACTGTAGCTTTGTTTGTATGCATGTTTGCCTGTTATGTTCCTGAAACACTGATTCCACCTGCAGTGCAGATATACAGTGCCTCTGTGGATCCCTAGTGACATCTGTATTGCTTACTGTACTGATGTCCATGTGTCACTTGACAGAACGTCACTGTTTGTCCTGTTTGCAGGTAGCTTGCCTGTAACACATTGCATATGACTTACCTCACATTTGCTCAAGACAGCATTCATATATGCCAGCACTAACAAATCAGGAGCACTACACCCTCACATAGTCACCTTGAGTACCTTGTTCCCCATTGGTCCTATGTGTTGTTACTTAGTATGGGAGTCACAATGCTATGGTAGCATGTGCAAAGGTCACCTGTCGATCTACTCTCAGGTCCAGTTGGTGAATCTGTGAGTCATGTGGCAATGTTACAGCTGCCTCATGTACACAGACAACCCTCTCCCCTTCCCATACACGTACAACACATGTGAGAGATGCAACCACATAGCCAAACAGGGGGCTAAGCTCTGTTAACACAGCACTGGCATTCCCTGTCAGGTGGAGTGAGATACTACAGTGAATACAGTACCAGTCTCCCATAGACCTGCCACGACCGCAATCCAAACACAGAAACACACAGGTACATTATTGGGCTCTCAGAATAGCATCCTGCCTGAGCAGCTGACACCTGCAAAGCACACACACAAGCAAACGTTAAGCCAGAGCAGAGCACATGCAACACATAGCTCACAAAGCCTGTGTGCCAAACAGTCACAGGCCATACGGCTTGACAACACACCTGCTACAGTTGTATGAGGTACCTTTATCATCACGTACACTGAGGTCCTGCTCCCAGGCTGAACAAGGTGATGGTCACGATGAGCTGACCGTCGGGCACTATGATCCACCACATAACACAAGCATACTGGTCACTCCAAGGCATGTAGAAGTATGACTCAGTCATTGTCTGTGCCAGTGTGTATGACCTCTGATGCACCTCCCTGGACTAGATGTTAGGGGACATAGAGGGGCTCTCTGAGCTTGTGGCACAGGCTGGTATGACCCTGGCTTTGAGTAGCATCTCACCCTCACCAAGAATACTGCCACAATATGTAGACAGGATCATTAGTTTCTGCAATTAACGTATCTTTCAGTGACATTCAAAGGGGATCCAGTGCCTGTCAGTGTGGGATTACATGCTTGACAAGCCACATTGCTTTGCTTGGGACAACTTGCACCTGTCACCCATGGGCCGTTGTATATTGGCAGAGGCTGTTGCTACACACATAGTGCCTTTGTATGCAAGGCTGACATTACATAGCCACCTACACAGGTATCACACGGGATAGGACACTAATAGCAATGCTACTCAACCGCAGCATTGTAAACCTCAAGATGCATGCAGTGGAAACTGTCCTTAGCATGGGGTACAACAATATCCATGCAGTAACAGACTCCTGGTACAAGGCTCCCAGGTGCACACCATCAGTGCCAGGTCATTCCTGATACCATGCTTGTCATCCCCTACACATGCACCAAATCAGAACAGGGGGGATGTATCCAAAGGCACCTCAGATACACCCCCCCCCAGGTTGGTGGCACTGCACAAAGCGTCAGAGCCTCTCCATGTGCAACACACAGTGGGTTAGACTGCCTTCAGGTAAATAGCCTGGCACACACCACACTCCCATACCCAGGAAACACACTTGGCCTTCCTGACAACACTGGGAATATGACGGTCTCTACACACACCATTATATGGTTGTACTGCGACTACCCAAATATACAGTGTGAGCATTATTCTAGCTGCAAGACCCTATCTGAAGGGTTCTTATCATTCATTCCCTGCATTACTATGGAACAACTTGTTACCACTCCCACAAGTGGTGACAACATGCTGCACCTGTTCATCACCAACATGTGGACTATATGCTCCAGACCAATCATGTATCCCTCGCTGGTGGGATGACACCATCTACAACCCACACTGTATAGTCACATACCACATGCAGCCCCTGCACAGAACACCACAGTCATACAGTTGTCTGATGCATATTCCATGTATTCACATGAGGCAGGCTTCGGACATGGGAACTCTTGCAGTTCACAGGTACATATGTGTAGGTGGCACACACATACATCATATGTGCATTGACATTACTGATATAATGTATGCCGTGCAATATTGGGAACAACACCCCACACACATGGACAAACTGTGTGACAAAAAGACACATGGCATTTGTAGGATACAAACCCCTACCTAACTATGTTAGATCACTTGTGAGAGTTGCAGTAGCAGAGTGTGCTATTTGCATTACTGGGAGGATTGCTTTCTCCTGCTGTACTTATAGGGTGCTGACATCATCAGTGTTTAGACAGTGGAATATGCAGCATGTGTTTTGTAGTAATAGTTGCCAAAAGGGACATTTCTCATACACATGGAATTGCACACACTGCTCCCCCACACACATTCACACGCACACTGGGCACTTGCAGGATTCAAACCCCTATCTAACTATGTTATGACACTAGTGACAAATGCAATAGCAGAGAATGCTATTTGCATTACTGGGGGAATTGCTTTCTCCTGCTGTACTTATAGGGTGCTGACATCATCAGTGTTTAGACAGTGGAATATGCAGCATGTGTTGTGTAGTAATAGTTGCCAAAAGGGACATTTCTCATACACATGGAATTGCACACACTACTCCCCCACACACATTCACACACACACTGGGCACTTGCAGGATTCAACTCCCTACCTAACTATGTTATGACACTTGTGAGAGACGCATTAGCAGAGTGCACTATTTGTATTACTTGGGGGACTGTTTTCTCCTGCTGTACTTATAGGGTGCTGACATCATCAGTGTTTAGACAGTGGAATATGCAGCATGTGTTGTGTAGTAATAGTTGCCAAAAGGGACATTTCTCATACACATGGAATTGCACACACTACTCCCCCACACACATACTGGGCACTTGCAGGATTCAAACCCCTATCTAGCTATGTTATGACACTTGTGGGAGACACAGTAGCAGAGCACGCTATTTGCATTACTGGGGGGATTGCTTTCTCCTGCTGTACTTATAGGGTGCTGACATCATCAGTGTTTAGACAGTGGAATATGCAGCATGTGTTGTGTAGTAATAGTTGCCAAAAGGGACATTTCTCATACACATGAAATTGTACACACTACTCCCCCACACACTGGGCACATACAGGATTCAAACCCCTACCTATGTTATGACACTTGTGAGAGACGCATTAGTGGAGTGCACTATTTGCATTACTGGGAGGATTGCTTCCTCCTGCTGTACTTATAGGGTGCTGACATCATCAGTGTTTAGACAGTGGAATATGCAGCATGTGTTATACACATGGAACTGCACACACTACTCCCCCACACACTGGGCACTTGCAGGATTCAAACCCCTACCTAACTATGTTATGACACTTGTGAGAAACGCATTAGCAGAGCACGCTATTTGCATTACTGGGGGGATTGCTTTCTCTTGCTGTACTTATAGGGTGCTGACATCATCAGTGTTTAGACAGTGGAATATGCAGCATGTGTTGTGTAGTAACAGTTGCCAAAAGGGACATTTCTCATACACATGGAATTGCACACACTACTCCCCCACACACATACTGAGCACTTGCAGGATTCAAACCCCTACCTAACTATGTTATGACACTTTTTTAGAGATGCAGTAGCAGAGCGCGCTATTCACATTACTGGGCATAATTTCTGCTCCTGACATATGTATAGTGTGCTGACATCATTATGGATGAAGAGGTATGTACATCTGTGACTATCCATCAGTACAGGGGAGAGCATATCTATGCATTAACTTTGCACAGGCACAGTGGCCTACTGTACTGTGGAGGCAGACGCCAAATACACTGTGGATAGCCTTCTGTATTCCCTAGGGACAACAGTCAGGTATTGCACTCTACGGCCATATGTTTATCTGTCAGATGCAAGTATCTGTTGCTCATATACTGTTTGTGGGTCTTTATTGCCATAGCCTTCCCTATCTCTATAAACAATGTGTGTACTGTTGGAGATGTTTGCATATAAGTGGGATCCAGTACTTTACTTATGTCTCTGTTGTAACTTCACTGTGTGCACTGGGCAGATGTCTGTATTGTGGGAGGTTCCTGTGTTAACACATAGAAAAGCCAGATATGTGTGTGCAACTACTGAACTGTGACATGGCCTAAGTGTGTGAGCATGCCCAGTTCGCAGTTTGTATGGCTTCTTGACTGCCACGTCTCATTTATCTAAGTGTGCGAGCATGCCCAGTGTGACCTTTCCTTATGTAGGGATCTGTGGACCACCACATTTCTGTTTGTGTGTGGACGCCATCTATATATCACATGTACAGTTGAGTGTTGGACATCAGGTTGTGCTCTTACTGCCCAACTGCTTTGGTCTGAACCTAACAGGCATTATGCTGTGCCTACAGGGTCACCATGGGATAGTTTGCATACAGTTGTCATCATCCTTTCCTGCTGACCAAACAGTTGTATTGTCGTATAGTGTACTGGTGCAGAACTTTCACTGTGGTGGACAGTATAATCGGTTTCAGTCCTATCACTGCTTGTAATATTTATAGTGAGCACACCAGACTGGTTGATGGCCAGTTGTGCAGATATGACCATGTTGCATTTTGTTCGGATATGGACAGCATAGTACATGATTGTCTGACATTGTTAATGTATTCCACAAGTTGTGTGGACAGTGACAAACAATGGCCATGTGCCCTAGTCCATTTGTAATGCTAGTCAGAGAGTGTTTGCCCTTCAACACACATTTACTGGTGTTTGCCATGACATATGTCACGGTTAGTGTGCTGTGCCTCTGTCTACCCGTGACATACAGGTGATATCCAGGGTACACCTACCATCTCCCATCCAGTCATCATGATTCCTCTGGATGATAGTCACTGGGGGACTCCCTGGATATCCTGTAGTGGGAGTTTAGTCGTGAGTGGAGTGGGCTTCTGGGCTATGGGCAAATCGGTACAGCATGTCCTGTTTATGTCTGTGCTGGGGTTCAGGCCTGTCAGCTGCATAGATCACCAGCATTCAGTGTTTACATGGTGCCAAATGTCCATTGATACCAGGTTGGTCATGGCTCTATACATCAGGCACAGTTCACCTCCAGCCAGGCAGTATGGCACTGTGTGGAGCTGCAGTTTCTTTACTCAGGCAACACATGGCATCTGTTACAGCTCTGCGATCCTCCTGGTGGGGTATTTGTGTGGTCTTTCCAGTTGCTGCAGGTGTCTGCTACGGTACATCCCTGAAGGTCCATTGTACACAATTGTGAGGCTGCTGATGGATGACTGGAGAGGCATATTGACCTACCCTAACCAAGCTGTGCTTACCTTCATGATTAGGTGGGTATATGGTATGTTTCTGTAACCACTACAGACACATGGTTGTCACATGCAGGATATCTATCATCTTGTGTCCCCAGGTCTCTTATTGCTCCTGATGTACTTACTGGGTTAACACCTATGTGGAAATTTCTGGCCATGTACTGTGTTTCCACAGGGGTTGACTATACACTATTCTGCATTTAGCTTGTTGACATGGCTGTGGCACCACTTGTGTGTTTCTATGTGTGCGTTTTGTAGGTTGCTTGTGTCAGCTGGAGGGTCTGATATGGTGGCCAGATTGTAGTCCTCTGCAAACCTGTTCAGACAGAGTCCTTCCATGTTAGCTTGTACCTATGTGACATATATAGCATACAAGAGAGGTCCCAGGACCATGCCTTGTGGGATGCCAGTTGTACCTGGTTTGCAGTCTGCCATGGCTACAGCATGTCTGCCAGGTCAGTTCTGTCCTTGAGCTGGTTTGCAACCCATCTACTTGCATAGGGGTTTATAGTTAGGCTGGTGAGCTTATCTGTACCGCCAACTAGGGTATTGTATGGAAGGGTTTAGCAAGGTCCAGATAGGCTGTGTGATCAACATTCCCCACATCAATGGGCTTGGTGCACATTTCACATGAGTCAGACATGTGTAAGGGGCAGGATCTTCCCCATGACAGCCACACTGGGTAGGGTCCAATGTCTGTAGGTACCCAATCTCATTATTCCTGGGATCCATGATCATCCTCTCCATTACTTTGCCAACCTAGATAGTCGGGGTTGAGGGGTGATAGTTTGCAGTATCCATTCAGGCACCCCCTTTGTGGTGTGGGACCACTGTTGCTGTACACTGCTCTTTGGGTACATATCCTGTGGTAGGACTGATAGTGCGCAGTAATGCTATTTGCTGTTCCATTCTTCTTACAGTACTTGTTGGACACAACCCAGGACACCATCCGGTACCATTGATGCTGTGTGCTGTGCTTTGTGGATGCTGGCTGTTACCTCAGCATCTGCAATGTCAGGGGGCCAGCACTCTCCTGGGATAGATATTTGGCAGTTAGGTGCTGGTGGGGAGGTTGGAAGGTATCTGTTCGGTAGGCTGTTGGCAATGTGTGTGGGTTTGGTGTATTGTTTGTGATATTAGAGTGGTGCAGAGCATATCTGTGGATTATCACCATGGTTCCTACCATCAGGTAGGACAGCTGTGTGATAATCCTTTGTGTCCTGCACAATTTGTATCGTCATAGGTTCATAGGTTCATACTAGGCTATCTGCCCTAGCCTTGTTTGAGCACGGACAGACTGTGTATGGGTCTCAACACCCCTTGCAATGTGCATAGTATGCCCACATAGGGTTTACTTTCCTAGATGTGACACAGGGATGGCCCCCAGTGTACACCTACTATCTCACATGCACTTCACCGGATTTCTCTTGTTGAGTTTGTGTGTGGAGCTCAGCCTATCATGGACTGGGATTCTGTTCCAGAGTGTCAGGAGCCTCTGGGTTATGGATCTGTCCCTACAGCACATCCTATTAATTTATGTGTGGAGGTTCAGATATCTCACTGTGGTGTGTCTGCTGGATATGGGGTTTCTGCAGTGGAGCATGTCCATTCATTCTCGATTGGACATGGCCTTGTACATCAGGCATACATTACCTCTGACTGTGCAGTATGCTTCTGAATTGGGCTGTGGTTTCTTCAGCCAGGCTGCAAATGTCCAATGTTTGGACCCTTTATCCAGTTGGTGGGGTACATTTGGGGTCTTTCTGACTGCTGCATGTGTAAGGTAAGATACATCCGAACTGGGGCATTGTTGTCACGTATGTGCCTGATAAGGGAAGAGTATGAGGGCACAGTGACCTCTGTAGCTCTACATGTGCATCCTTTCATATTAAGGTGGGCAATATAGCAGGTCTTCCTGGCCACCTTGGCAATGTGAGTGTCACATGACAGGTTACCGTCCACTTGTGTCTCTAGGTCCCTGATTACTTTTTCCATACATAATGGATTGCCACCTATGTCATACTTTGTTTGTGCCTTGTTTGGTATTTGTTGAGACATTCATACTCTGAAGTGTCTTCAGGAAGGCTGGCTGGGGTACCTGGGTTTGTGTGTGTGGTCTGTAGCAGGCTTCAAACAGGTACACAGTTTGAGACAGTGTTACTTGCCCATGGATAGTCCATGCTGCTTCTTGCTGTGGTACCAACCTGAGGGTGTGGTTATCCTTGATAATTACTGGTAGCCACACTCCTATTGTCATGTGTTCCATGTTTTGGAGCTGTAGAGCATGGTATGAGGCATAACCTGGTAGTATTAGAGTGCTCTTCTGGGCCTTGCCCAAGTTTCTGTTACAGAACACATATTACCATTCTCCATGCTGTGGTGGGTTTGGTCTACATGCACCTTGCAGGTTAGACTTCTGGTGTTGGGTAGCATTATGTCCAGGTTATTATCCCTTGTGCTATCTATGGTGGTGGGTTTGTGTTTCCAGACTTACCTATTCCAGGCACAGTGGGGGTGACAACAGCCTTTGCCAGTATCTACACAGCCAGGTGTGCTGGGTGCATGCCATCCCTAGCAGGTGGGGCATCATGTCTTGCTCGGCATGTCAGCCCAAGCTGTCAGCCATGTGTTCCCCCTTGCTAACAGCAATACCTCAGCCAATTATTGTACTTGATCTTGTTGTCTTCATAGTGTGGCATCATGCTTGTTGAGGGTGAGATGTTAGGTTGAGTCTTCATGTTTGCATATACCAGATGGTGTTACATTGCTTAACACATGGCAATCATGCCTCAGGTGGTGCTGCAGGGCTGCCTCTGTCGGATGCACATACTACACTCCCTGTAAATGTTTGAGAGCAGGTTGTGTCATGTTAGGTGTCCCTGTTACTATATGAGTGAGTCAGAGAGGGGTATCATTCCCAGGGTTCCTACTGAGCCAGTGTATGTGCTGTGCATTGCCTCTTTGCCAAGGCCAGGGCATACTGGGCACGCATCCTTCTGCCTACTGGGGCAGGCTCAGGTTGTTCCTCCTCTGAGTCACGCTCTGCCTGTGATGGCCTTGGCAATGGTGGGGGGCTGTTTGTCCCGGCCCTATGCTGGTCTTGCTGCAGCTGTTTTTGCAGAATCATATTATGTAGCATAGCACATACCATGACAATTTGGGTACATGTAGTTGGTGAGTACTGCAAGGCTCCACCAGATGTGTCCAGGCACTGGGACCGTGACTTGAGCAGCCCAAACACACGCTCTATTACATTACGTGTTTGTGCGTGTGCCTCATTATGGTGTTCCTGTTCAGGTGTGTGTGCATTTCTGATGGGTGTCATCAGCCACGGCTCCAGTGCATAACCTGCCTCCCCCACTAGGTGACCATGTGGGATGTCCCCATTGGCAAATGTCTGGTACAGCTGCGCCAAATGCCAGATATGGGAATCATGGTAGCTCCCAGGGCAGCCAGCACACACATTCATTATTATGTCCTGGGAATCACACATGACCTGGCAGTTGATGGAGGGGAAGCCCTTGCGGTTAATGTAGGCCCTACCCCGCTCACCGTCTGGTACTTTGATGCATATGTGCGTGCAGTCTATTGCACCCACTACCTCAGGGTATTCCGCTATTTGCTGGAAGAGATGCATATTGCTGGCCAATATCTCACGGGCATTGGGGAAATATACATGCTCACCGACATGAGCTGACATGGCATTCAGGAACTGGTGCAGTACCCTGGAGGCTGATGCCTGTGATATCCCCATCATATCACCAGTTGGTCTCAGGAAGGTACCTGTTGCTAGTATTCTTAGGCCAACACATACCTTGGTTTCCACTGGGATGGGTTCCCCTCTGTTGGTTCTGTGTGTGAGGCGTGGCCTGCACAGCTCAACAATTTGCTGCAGGAGGTTTCTGTCCACTCTATAGCTCTCCACTATCTCCAGCTCATGTAACCCCTGGTAGGTGACCCTGGGCCTGTACACTCTTCTCCGTCTCCTCACTGTGGGTTGTCTGGCAGCATTTCCATTGTCACCACCCTCAGCAAGTCTCCTATGTCTCCTTATGACAGCTATGGCAGCCCCTAGCATGTTTGGTCTGAGTGCAGCTTTTTCAGTTTTCACTTCTACTAGCTTACTCCTGTCTTGCAGTGTCTCTTGAGAGAAACATACTACAATGCTGTTTGCAGTGTTTTAAGTGCTGGGCTGGGCTTGTATTCTGCCTGTGTAATTGCCTGCTTCTAATTGTTTTCACCTGCTACCTCTACAAGTATTCCCTGCTAGTTTCCTACTATTTCTTCTGCTTCCTTTTCCTCTCTGTTTCCTCAGGGGGGAGCAGTGCTCATACCAGCGAAAACACGCTCACAGTGGCTACCACGCGCGCACACATGCTTACACGGACTAGAATCTGCTTATTCGGGTTAAAATGCTCACACACCAGTGCAAACAGGTTAATAGATCTTTACACAAGCTCCTACATGCTTACTCTGCCTTACACGCACACACTCTGTCTTACTCATGGCTCCCAGCGTGCACACTTGCGCATGCACGTACAGCAAGAAACTTTGGTGTTGGCCACAGTGTACACCTTCCATTTCTTGACTTTCCCATGCTTATCTGTTGATACTCCTCTTTTTCTGCTGTGTGATTGACATCTTTCACATACCACTTTGCTCCAATGAGCTTGATTTCTTCATGACATTCCCCCCTGTGATGTCACCTATTTCCTACTCTGTTACTCCCCCTTATCTAACTCTTACACTACACGGAATGTGCTCATTTGCTATGTGATAGTGTGATGCACTATCCTGCCACTCATTTACATAGGATTGCCTACTAATGCTCAGTTACATGTCTTACACTCAGCTTCCCCCCTTAGCAACCACTAGACGGTGGCCATGTTGTTTTTGGTCTGCTAGTCCCTGCATTGCAAATCCATGTGTTACATAAAACCCACATTTGTGGGTTTTGAACCTTTATTTTTCTGTTTTATATTGCGCAGCCTGTTTGCGCAGGGCTGCGCTGCATTTAAACCTCGCCGAAAAAAATATATATTTTATTTCATGTTTGCATCGGGTTACCGTGCCAATGGCCACATATTTGGCCATTGGCATGCTGACTGCAACATTTGCACACTTTATTTGGAGCTGTCATGGCTCCGTTTTGTTATTTGCAGTAACGTACTCAGTTGTCAACTGAGTACATTTCTGCACCTAACACGACTCTTACACAGGCTGGTTTCAGCTTCATGGATCGCTAATCTACCTCATTTGCATGCCTTTCGGCTGCAAGTGGGGTGATTAGCATATCCACGCCCTGCCTGTGTAAGAGTCGTTTTAGCTGTCTCTTACATGGGATTTCGGGCTGTTCCTGGATCGCGATGGCTGCATGGAGTCTTACACGACTCTTAGACTCCGTGCATGCCATCGTGAATCCTGCCCTTTATTTTAAAAGGAGGGGAAACACCAACATCCTGAATGAAAGCTGTGATAACTGTAATACCTCAGATAGCAAAGACCCATCAGATCCAGCTTCATATAGGCCCATTTTGATTTTAAACCATGATTATAAGGTGCTTATGTCTGTAACAGCTAGTAGAATTGAAAAGGTGTTGACAAAATTTATTGATAGAGATCAATGTGGTTTTGTGGGGGGAGGCAAACATTCAGCAACACTAACAGAACAATGACGATACAGAAGGAAGTACAATGTAAGAAAATACCACTGTTGCTGGTTGCTCTTGATGCAAAGAAAGCATGTACTAGAGTAAGCTGGGATTTTATGAGTAGGGCAATGGAAGCATTTGCATTCTCTGATACAATAACAAGGTTAGGTAATATGTTAGGGATCAGAGGCAAAAATTAAAGGGGGATGGTTCTTTTCAGATAAGTTGTATCTGGATAGAAGACCCAGGTAGGGGTGTCCTCTTTCCCCTTTGTCATTTGAATTATATTTAGAGTCATTGGCAAAGACAATAAAGGACTTAGAAATTCAAGGATATAATTGGTGTAACAATCATGAAAAGTTGGCTTTATTTGCAGATGACATTATTTTATACTGGTAAAAACTGGAAAAGTACATCTCAGTGTTGTGGAACATTTTGAGACAGTTTTAATTTTTTGGGGCATAAAATTAATGCAAGCAAAACAAAGACTATCGCTGCAATCTATGTACTCACACATAAATTGGTTCAGCAATATCCATATTTATGGGGAGATGATAAAATGTAATATTTAGAAGTATGGGTTAAAAAGGATTCTGCTATGGCAGCTAAGGATATGTGGGAAGAGATTAAGCAGAACATAATACAAAAACTGAGAAAATAGAAGCTCTTGTTTATGGATATGAATAGCAAGATACAAGCAGTGAAAATGTTTTAGTACCTTTAGTTTTATATATAGGTCAGGTATATTTTTATCAACCAGAAGAGAAGTTGTGGACAGTAATTAATAAAGAGTTGAAGGATTTTGTTTGGGAGAGAAAAAGGGCAAGGGTCATGTTGGATAAGTTGATCCTTTCTATAGAAAAAGGTGGTTTAAGATTACTTGCTTTGAAGGGCAATTTTACAGATACACAATTAAGGTTCATATACATAACACAAGCAGAAAGCTATAATTCAAAGTGGAAAGGGATGATGATGAACCAGGGAGAAAGTTCAAAACTAAGGAGAGAATAGGATTATGGCTGTGGCTCATTAAAGAGAACAACAACCATGCAGAATATTTTATTCATAAAACAGAAGAAAGCATTCTAAGAATTAAGCCAACACAAGAATAGAAAAAGGATATTTTGCTGATAGGGATGACTGCAATTAGGGGCACAGAGAATACACAAGGGAGGCTGAAATTTACTGGAGAAAACTGGCAAAGGAACAAAAGTATTGGGAGCAAATAACTAGAGAGGGAAAGGTAATAGAATGGGAAGAGGTCAAGACGTCATTTGGACTGCAGGCTAAAGACTGGTTCCCTATCAGGGGCTGCTATCAGAGAGTAAATAAGGAGAAAGGGATAGGGGACTCCTAAATGAAAGACCTGCTCTGAAAAAACTTTTTAGCTGAATCGAGAGCAGAAGCTGTGTTTAAAAAGGGATAACTAATAGAGTATAGAAATATTGCACAGTAACTATAGGAATCAGTCAGAGGCGGGTAGAAAAGATTGGGAAGAGAGATTGGATAAGCAATTCACAAAAGAACAATGGCAGGATGTGAGTATGGCTGACAAATCTGCAACAAAGAACCAAAAATGAAGGGACCAGCACTCGAAGACAGCAGTTTAAAATATATTTAATTAGATTGTAAAAACAACCTAATATGAAATGCACATACCGGTTTCGGCCAACAATGCCTTTCTCAATGTGTCTTATCCAAATGGTTTAAATTCAGCCCATGATGCATTTAGCTAACAATTTATACTGCCTTCTTAAAGTGGTATATTCCATATTCATTCAGTGGTGCTGACTGTTTAGCTAAACACAGTAAACCCATATTTTACAAATAAATTCACCAAAATAGACCTGTTACATACAACAAAGTATAACTTAAATATTGATATTATAATCAACCTATAATTTATATTCATTAATATGGTGAAATCCATATTATGACAGCAAATATTGAACCTGATAGGATTAATGTGAATTGTATTTTATTAATGAAAACCTGTGAGATATTCAGCATATTTTTAAGAATTTATGAATACATCTTCTAAATGACAGGTTATATGTCCGATATGAATAATAGTAGGATGCTAGAGATAATTATTGAAATATTATGAATAATGGTAGGATACTGGAAATTATGAATGAATGAAGGAAATAATGGTATGTCTGAAATACCATATCACATTTAACTCAATGTTACTACGCTATGAATATCGCTTATATAACATTTATCCTTCATGTACATGATATTCATTAAGTCCAGGTTTAAAAAGGGCCCCAAGTGTAGTAATCCATCTTTGTTCCATATTATTTAGTCTGTTATGCCAACCCATTTTAAAATTCCTGTGTGATTGTATTCTGTCTATAATGATGAACTGAAATGAAGCTGTAGTATGTTGTCTAGTGTGTTTGTATAATGCATTGGTTATACGCCTATTTCGAATGGCGCTTAAGTGCTCACTAATTCTGATCCTCATTGGCCTAGAAGTTTGGCCTACGTAGAAAGCAGAGCAAGAACATTGTGCCAAATATGTCACCCAGTCTGAACTGCAGTTGCCAAAGATTTTGATGTTAAACATTTTTGGTGTATTTTTACTGGTGAATTCTTTTGTTTTCCGAATGTGTTGACATAGACTGCAGTGTCCACATGGGTAACAGCCAACCAATGTGTCTCCAAATAATGTAGTTTGGTGTTGTATACCAGGAAGGTGACGTTTATAATGTGCAAAATTGGACTGTATGTTCCGTCCTCTTCGATAAGAAAATGAACAGGTTTCAGGAAGAATATCCCTAAGAAAAGAGTTGGACTGTAAGGTTCCCCAATGTTTCTCAACAATTTGCCTGAACCATTTGGTATTATTACCATATGTAGTGATTAGCCTAATCGGTTGTTTGGCTTGCCGAAGCCCTTCTGTAGATTTATTATATTGAAGCAAATCCTCACGACTTTTTTGATCAATTTGTGCAGCTGTATGATTGAGTCGGTTGATATTATATCCTCTGTCTATAAATCTGGCAGTTAATTCACTAGTTTTTTTGTGATATTCTGTGTTAGATGAACAAATCCTTTTGAGGCGTATATATTGTGATTTTGGAATGTTGGTGATGATGTGGCGGGGGTGGGAACTTGTTGCATGTAAAATCTTGTTGTATTGCGGAAATTTCCGATGTATTGTTGTTGACAAAGTATGAGCCGCAAGTCTGTTGATTAATACATCCAAAAACACAATTTCTGTATATCCAATGTTGATGGTAAATTCTATATCCCATGGATTTTTGTTAAGATATGCCACAAACTTAGTAAGAACATCTTGGCTGCCTCGCCACACTAACCAACAGTCGTCTAAATATCTCCGCCATATGTCCATATGTTCCAAAAAAATATTTCGCTCGTTGTCATAAATGAGGTATAGTTCCAAATATCCCATGAAGAGATCGGCATAAATTGGAGCAAAGGAAGCTCCCATCGCTGTACCCTTAATTTGCCAAAATGGGATCCCTTCAAAATAGAATATATTTTTTTGTAAAACAAATTTGGTGAGTTGGATGAGAAAATTGTTAAATCCAGTGGAATATAATTTTGCTTCTGTAAGCCAGTATGTTACAGCTTGAATACCTGCTGAATGTGGGATGCTTGTGTATAAAGATGTTACATCTAATGTGCACAAAAGCCAATTTTCCTCCAATTGGGAATCTTCAATGATGTTCAGGAATTGTGTGGTGTCTTGAATTCGGGATCGTACCATAGACAGTAGTGGTTTGAGATATTCCGTTAAAAAAGCGGACAGTGGCTCAGTTAAGGACCCATGACCTGACACTATAGGTCTTCCAGGAGGGTTGTTTAAATTTTTGTGTGTCTTTGGTATTAAATAGAGAAATTGAGGCATGGGTTCTGGAACCTTTAGTTGGTTAGCCACCTTAGATGTAATGATTTCTTCTTCTTCCGCTAAATCCAGAAATAAATCTATTTCAGATTTAAAATTGGAAGTAGGATCTATTGCCATCTTGATGTAAAACCTAGAATCAGATAACTGTTTCATAGCCTCTGCCTTGTATTTAGTATAATCCATAACTACAATGCCTCCTCCTTTATCTGCATTGGTAATGACAATGTTTTTATTTTGTTGTAATTGTATTAATGCTTCTCGTTATTGTTTATTTAAATTGTTACATAAAGTATCCATGTTTTTTTGAAAAGTGTAGATCCCTTAAAACACATTCCTTAAATGTAGATACATATTTATCCATTGGGGGCATGAATGAAGATTTGCCAAATTTAAAACCTGTAGATCTTTGAGAATTATTAGTATCTGAAAAGAATAGCTTGAGGTTAAGATTTCTGCAAAAATTATTAATGTCTTCTACAAATGAATGTTCTGACACTGATGCTGTGGGTACAAAATTTAGTCCTTTATTAAGTACTTGGTATTGACATTCTGTTAATTCTACTGATGAGATATTCAAGACATTGTTTATTGTGTTGTGACTTGTTTGAGTAGTGTCTGTAAACTGGTTGTGCCTCTGTCCCTGTTTATGTTTGTGCTTCCTGCCTCCTCTACATGTCTGCCCCCTAAAGGGATAGATTGTTTTCTTTTGGCCACTGGGGACGCCAGGTTGGAGGAAACATCTCCTTCGGTGGTGGATGAGTAATCATCATCCGTAGTGACAAAATTTCTATTGTCTGGTTGTTTTTTTAATATGGGTCTAGGTCGCTTTCTACCTCTGGAAGGTTTAAATGTATCGTCATTGAATCTAACATTTTTTGCCGTGACAAAAGGTATACCTTGTTCGTAATCCCCTAAGTCTCGATTAAATTTATGTAGCTTCCTTTTCTTAAGATCTGTTTCAGTTTTCTCTAATTCTTTAGATAATTGTGTTAACTGATCTGAGTAGTAAGTGGTCGAAGAAAAACTTTCAACCTCAGAACAAGTTTTATGTAGTTCTGGAGTAAGGGTCTCAATATTTCTTTCATAATACTTAATAAGGCAATCTATAAGTAACATTGATGCCTGATGTTGTGCCTTAGCCCAGTCTTGTCTTAATTCTTCATCAATATTGGGAACCAGAGGTTGTAACTTAATACGAAGCCCTCTAGGAGTTATGTCCTTGATTTTGTATGCTTTAAATGATTTCAAGTGCCAAATATTGGTTCTGAAAGCCTTCATTTGACGTTGTAACTTAGTAAATCCCTGTGTACATTTATCCTTTGAATTAATATTACTATCATTCATAGGTGTGTGGTCCAAATTGAGCCCAAAGACTTCTAAATTATCCTTATCCGCAGACAAGCCTTTTAAAAGGTCATTTAAATCCATGTTTGCTATGATGATGTCCAAACACTCCTGTTAATCCAAATGTTGTTGTGTATGGTTTTTAGTATAAATTTTTGGATATATCCAAGAATATTTATAATGTGTTTATGATGTATATTGTCATTACACCTGACCCAATTATTATTAGGTTTTTGTATTTTATTTTTGTTGGTGCAATGTGCAACCTGTGGTTGGACGCAATCAGCCAACCTAAGCCAAACTTTATAATCTTAATATTTTTAATATTTTAATCCTTACAATAAGTGTAGTCAGATTTGATGTAATCTAATCAACCACCGTAAGGATAAATGAACCCTAATTTTTATAATCTTCACCTTCCCTTACAATCAGTGGAGCCACCTTAACAGCAATGGTTGTACTAACAACTGTTTGTTAAGAAATGCCACCGTAAGGATATTTTTTGAGTCAAATATTGTTTAATCACATGAAATATTTATTATTTTGAATTGAATTCTCTCACTTCTGAATAATATTGGGGTCAAGTCAATACAAATAATATGTGTAATAAACACCATTCCAGTTTTAGAGAATCAAATTAGGATATGTCCAAAAATTATGATCTCATTTGTTGCACAAATAAATGTGAAATAACCACATCTAAGATAAATATATGTTTCGAACACCATCAATGCAACCCCTAACTATATATTGTTGAAAATAGTGACCTATATACGTAACAATTTAAATAAACAAGAACGAGAAGCATTAATACAATTACAACAAAATAAAAACATTGTCATTACCAATGCAGATAAAGGAGGAGGCATTGTAGTTATGGATTATACTAAATACAAGGCAGAGGCTATGAAACAAGTTATCTGATTCTAGGTTTTACATCAAGATGGCAATAGATCCTATTTCCAATTTTAAATCTGAAATAGATTTATTTCTGGATTTAGCGGAAGAAGAAGAAATCATTACATCTAAGGTGGCTAACCAACTAAAGGTTCCAGAACCCATGTCTCAATTTCTCTATTTAATACCAAAGACACACAAAAATTTAAACAGCCCTCCTGGAAGACCTATAGTGTCAGGTCATGGGTCCTTAACTGAGCCACTGTCCGCTTTTTTAACGGAATATCTCAAACCACTACTGTCTATGGTATGATCCCGAATTCAAGACACCACACAATTCCTAAACATCATTGAAGATTCCCAATTGGAGGAAAATTGGCTTTTGTGCACGTTAGATGTAACATCTTTATACACAAGCATCCCACATTCAGCAGGTATTCAAGCTGTAACATACTGGCTTACAGAAGCAAAATTATATTCCACTGGATTTAACAATTTTCTCATCCAACTCACCAAATTTGTTTTACAAAAAAATATATTCTATTTTGAAGGGATCCCATTTTGGCAAATTAAGGGTACAGCGATGGGAGCTTCCTTTGCTCCAATTTATGCCGATCTCTTCATGGGATATTTGGAACTATACCTCATTTATGACAACGAGCGAAATATTTTTTTGGAACATATGGACATATGGCGGAGATATTTAGACGACTGTTGGTTAGTGTGGCGAGGCAGCCAAGATGTTCTTACTAAGTTTGTGGCATATCTTAACAAAAATCCATGGGATATAGAATTTACCATCAACATTGGATATACAGAAATTGTGTTTTTGGATGTATTAATCAACAGACTTGCGGATCATACTTTGTCAACAACTATACATCGGAAATTTCCGCAATACAACACGATTTTACATGCAACAAGTTCCCACCCCCGCCACATCATCACCAACATTCCAAAATCACAATATATACGCCTCAAAAGGATTTGTTCATCTAACACAGAATATCACAAAAAAACTAGTGAATTAACTGCCAGATTTATAGACAGAGGATATAATATCAACCGACTCAATCATACAGCTGCACAAATTGATCAAAAAAGTCGTGAGGATTTGCTTCAATATAATAAATCTACAGAAGGGCTTCGACAAGCCAAACAACCGATTAGGCTAATCACTACATATGGTAATAATACCAAATGGTTCAGGCAAATTGTTGAGAAACATTGGGGAACCTTACAGTCCAACTCTTTTCTTAGGGATATTCTTCCTGAAACCTGTTCATTTTCTTATCGAAGAGGACAGAACATACAGTCCAATTTTGCACTTTATAAACATCACCTTCCTGGTATACAACACCAAAGTACATTATTTGGAGACACATTGGTTGGCTGTTACCCATGTGGACACTGCAGTCTATGTCAACACATTCGGAAAACAAAAGAATTCACCAGTAAAAATACACCAAAAATTTTTAACATCAAAATCTTTGGCAACTGCAGTTCAGACTGGGTGACATATTTGGCACAATGTTCTTGCTCTGCTTTCTACGTAGGCCAGACTTCTAGGCCAATGAGGATCAGAATTAGTGAGCACTTAAGCGCCATTCGAAATAGGCGTATAACCAATGCATTATACAAACATACTAGACAACATACTACAGCTTCATTTCAGTTCATCATTATAGACAGAATACAATCACACAGGAATTTTAAAATGGGTTGGCATAACAGACTAAATAATATGGAACAAAGATGGATTACTACACTTGGGGCCCTTTTTAAACCTGGACTTAATGAATATCATGTACATGAAGGATAAATGTTATATAAGCGATATTCATAGCGTAGTAACATTGAGTTAAATGTGATATGGTATTTCAGACATACCATTATTTCCTTCATTCATTCATAATTTCCAGTATCCTACCATTATTCATAATATTTCAATAATTATCTCTAGCATCCTACTATTATTCATATCGGACATATAACCTGTCATTTAGAAGATGTATTCATAAATTCTTAAAAATATGCTGAATATCTCACAGGTTTTCATTAATAAAATACAATTCACATTAATCCTATCAGGTTCAATATTTGCTGTCATAATATGGATTTCACCATATTAATGAATATAAATTATAGGTTGATTATAATATCAATATTTAAGTTATACTTTGTTGTATGTAACAGGTCTATTTTGGTGAATTTATTTGTAAAATATGGGTTTACTGTGTTTAGCTAAACAGTCAGCACCACTGAATGAATATGGAATATACCACTTTAAGAAGGCAGTATAAATTGTTAGCTAAATGCATCATGGGCTGAATTTAAACCATTTGGATAAGACACATTGAGAAAGGCATTGTTGGCCGAAACCGGTATGTGCATTTCATATTAGGTTGTTTTTACAATCTAATTAAATATATTTTAAACTGCTGTCTTCGAGTGCTGGTCCCTTCATTTTTGGTTCATTGATGTGGTTCTGACCGAGCACCAACAGTCCTACGTGCGTGCCTGGTATGCTGGATTGATTGTTTCTTTCACGCTGGGGACGCCAGGCAGCAGGAGAACATCTATTTCGCTATCCAAGTATTGTGGTTTTGTCAAATCTAATTCAGCGACCAGTACACCAGATTCGATCAGGATTTCTAAACTTTAAACCAGTGTGGATTACATCAAAGGTTTTGCATCGAATCCAAATATACCTGTATTTCTACACGAACGGCAACCAGAAGCAAGGAGGATTTTGAATTGGTTACATCCACAGATTCTTTCGGTTTTGGTAGGACATACAAGACTTTCAGTCCGGGGGTAAATATGACTGTTTGTGACATACATTTATGTGTAGGGCCAGAATATTTTTCTTGTTAAAGACGCTAGTAAAATAAGTTGTGCACCCATTTTTGTTTAATATAAGCTCAGTTTCGTCATACTGGGATTAGTAACTGGAACATTACTAAACTGTTTGGACATTTTGATTCTTGGCCAAAGAAGACTTCATTCAATTGTGGTTCGCAATATTATTTTATTTACTCAGTATAATTACAGGGCGTCTACCAGAAACAAGCGGCCATTTTGACCCTTTTTTGACGAAAAAACAGTTTGCAAATTTGGCGTGCGAGAATAACAGCTTATGTTTGGGGCTAAGTAAACTGTTTTTGGGCCAGAAGCAAGAAGGACTTTGAATTTCAGTTCAACTTTAAACCGTAAACTGTTTTTGTTTCTGAATATTGTTAACAACATACATTGCTGTTATACGAGAACTTTAAAACGATACAAATGTGATGCACAAACAGGTTGCTAAGAAAATTTGCAAATTATAGAGCAAATGTTTACTAAACTTTGTTCTGTCTTTCACTAAATATTAGGTAGAGCATTATAAGAATGCATGACACCTTTTTTTCTGGACTTTTAATTTTGTTAAAACCGGAATAACAGCGCATTAATAGCATGGGTTTTGCATATATTCTTTTGAATACTGTATCTAAGCATAAAATTTAATATAGAAAAATATTGCAATTATAGCACTGGTTTGGGTATATATTTTTACTAACAATAATATATTTAAGGACAAAGTCAAAGTGACAATGCGCTTATAAAAAGATGATAACAACATGTGTTTAGGATAATGAGAGACTATATATGAACATATTTGAAGGATGGACATTAGTTTGTTGACTTAGCATTATATTGTACTGATAACATAACAATTGTTTGGTTCTGTCGACACATATAGACTGGTGTTTGAAAAATTTCATATTCCTTTGTTTCATGTTCGTTAACCTACACTACTAATAATATTTAATATTATTCTAGATTAATGGCAGACTTTCATTGTTAAAATACTTAAGTTCATTGTCAACTATTTTTTCATTACAATTTGTGGAAGTCTAACCTGGCTTATTTGTGTCTAAATATATATGATAGTTTGTTACTACTTGTCAAACTACACTTTGTGTAATTTTATGGATACAATGAACAGCCAATAATTTTGACAAGACACAAGGAATTACTTGACCTTTACATTAATATTAACAAAACTGTATGGTTGGGCTCAACACTAATCAATATAAGTGTTTCTACTACATGCAGAATGCTAGGCATTGAACATTTCAATGAATACAGAAACAAGGTGGATCATACCTCAACACTATAGGTGGTTCCTTTATCATAATTTTGTAAGATCTTAGGGAGGTTAAAATCACCGTAATATATGTGACACAATATACACAGAATTTATGTGGCACTGGAAGTAAAGGAAAAAATAGGAAGAATTTTTGGGAGCCTAGTTGTAACATACATATTTCTTAAATAAGAATAGAAATAATATATTTCAAGAATCTTTCTTCTACAATTGGATTACGGTTTAAATATTTTTGATATATTATACCAAGTGTTTAAATTTGATTAGGATCAAACCATATGTGTTGAATATATAGGTCACTATTTCCAACAATATATAGTTAGGGGTTGCATTGATGGTGTTCGAAAAATATATTTATCTTAGATGTGGTTATTTCACATTTATTTGTGCAACAAATGAGATCATAATTTTTGGACATATCTTAATTTGATTCTCTAAAACTGGAATGGTGTTTATTACACATATTATTTGTATTGACTTGACCCCAATATTATTCAGAAGTGACAGAATTCAATTCAAAATAATAAATATTTCATGTGATTAAACAATATTTGACTCAAAAAATACCCTTACGGTGGCATTTCTTAACAAACAGTTGTTAGTACAGCCATTGCTGTTAAGGTGGTTCCACTGATTGTAAGGGAAGGTGAAGATTATAAAAATTAGGGTTCATTTATCCTTACGGTGGTTGATTAGATTACATCAAATCTGACTACACTTATTGTAAGGATTAAAATATTAAAAATATTAAGATTATAAAGTTTGGCTTAGGTTGGCTGATTGCGTCCAACCACAGGTTGCACATTGCACCAACAAAAATAAAATACAAAAACCTAATAATAATTGGGTCAGGTGTAATGACAATATACATCATAAACACATTATAAATATTCTTGGATATATCCAAAAATTTATACTAAAAACCATACACAACAACATTTGGATTAACAGGAGTGTTTGGACATCATCATAGCAAACATGGATTTAAATGACCTTTTAAAAGGCTTGTCTGCGGGTAAGGATAATTTAGAAGTCTTTGGGCTCAATTTGGACCACACACCTATGAATGATAGTAATATTAATTCAAAGGATAAATGTACACAGGGATTTACTAAGTTACAACGTCAAATGAAGGCTTTCAGAACCAATATTTGGCACTTGAAATCATTTAAAGCATACAAAATCAAGGACATAACTCCTAGAGGGCTTCGTATTAAGTTACAACCTCTGGTTCCCAATACTGATGAAGAATTAAGACAAGACTGGGCTAAGGCACAACATCAGGCATCAATGTTACTTATAGATTGCCTTATTAAGTATTATGAAAGAAATATTGAGACCCTTACTCCAGAACTACATAAAACTTGTTCTGAGGTTGAAAGTTTTTCTTCGACCACTTACTACTCAGATCAGTTAACACAATTATCTAAAGAATTAGAGAAAACTGAAACAGATCTTAAGAAAAGGAAGCTACATAAATTTAATCGAGACTTAGGGGATTACGAACAAGGTATACCTTTTGTCACGGCAAAAAATGTTAGATTCAATGACGATACATTTAAACCTTCCAGAGGTAGAAAGCGACCTAGACCCATATTAAAAAAACAACCAGACAATAGAAATTTTGTCACTACGGATGATGATTACTCATCCACCACCGAAGGAGATGTTTCCTCCAACCAGGCATCCCCAGTGGCCAAAATAAAACAATCTATCCCTTTAGGGGGCAGACACGTAGAGGAGGCAGGAAGCACAAACATAAACAGGGACAGAGGCACAACCAGTTTATAGACACTACTCAAACAAGTCACAACACAATAAACAATGTCTTGAATATCTCATCAGTAGAATTAACAGAATGTCAATACCAAGTACTTAATAAAGGACTAAATTTTGTACCCACAGCATCAGTGTCAGAACATTCATTTGTAGAAGACATTAATAATTTTTGCAGAAATCTTAACCTCAAGCTATTCTTTTCAGATACTAATAATTCTCAAAGATCTACAGGTTTTAAATTTGGCAAATCTTCATTCATGCCCCCAATGGATAAATATGTATCTACATTTAAGGAATGTGTTTTAAGGGATCTACACTTTTCAAAAAACATGGATACTTTACGTAACAATTTAAATAAACAAGAACGAGAAGCATTAATACAGTTACAACAAAATAAAAACATTGTCATTACCAATGCAGATAAAGGAGGAGGCATTGTAGTTATGGATTATACTAAATACAAGGCAGAGGCTATGAAACAGTTATCTGATTCTAGGTTTTACATCAAGATGGCAATAGATCCTACTTCCAATTTTAAATCTGAAATAGATTTATTTCTGGATTTAGCGGAAGAAGAAGAAATCATTACATCTAAGGTGGCTAACCAACTAAAGGTTCCAGAACCCATGCCTCAATTTCTCTATTTAATACCAAAGACACACAAAAATTTAAACAACCCTCCTGGAAGACCTATAGTGTCAGGTCATGGGTCCTTAACTGAGCCACTGTCCGCTTTTTTAATGGAATATCTCAAACCACTACTGTCTATGGTACGATCCCAAATTCAAGACACCACACAATTCCTAAACATCATTGAAGATTCCCAATTGGAGGAAAATTGACTTTTGTGCACGTTAGATGTAACATCTTTATACACAAGCATCCCACATTCAGCAGGTATTCAAGATGTAACATACTGGCTTACAGAAGCAAAATTATATTCCACTGGATTTAACAATTTTCTCATCCAACTCACCAAATTTGTTTTACAAAAAAATATATTCTATTTTGAAGGGATCCCATTTTGGCAAATTAAGGGTACAGCGATGGGAGCTTCCTTTGCTCCAATTTATGCCGATCTCTTCATGGGATATTTGGAACTATACCTCATTTATGACAACGAGCGAAATATTTTTTTGGAACATATGGACATATGGCGGAGATATTTAGATGACTGTTGGTTAGTGTGGCGAGGCAGCCAAGATGTTCTTACTAAGTTTGTGGCATATCTTAACAAAAATCCATGGGATATAGAATTTACCATCAACATTGGATATACAGAAATTGTGTTTTTGGATGTATTAATCAACAGACTTGCGGATCATACTTTGTCAACAACAATACATCAGAAATTTCCGCAATACAACACGATTTTACATGCAACAAGTTCCCACCCCCGCCACATCATCACCAACATTCCAAAATCACAATATATACGCCTCAAAAGGATTTGTTCATCTAACACAGAATATCACAAAAAAACTAGTGAATTAACTGCCAGATTTATAGACAGAGGATATAATATCAACCGACTCAATCATACAGCTGCACAAATTAATCAAAAAAGTCATGAGGATTTGCTTCAATATAATAAATCTACAGAAGGGCTTCGGCAAGCCAAACAACCGATTAGGCTAATCACTATATATGGTAATAATACCAAATGGTTCAGGCAAATTGTTGAGAAACATTGGGGAACCTTACAGTCCAACTCTTTTCTTAGGGATATTCTTCCTGAAACCTGTTCATTTTCTTATCGAAGAGGACGGAACATACAGTCCAATTTTGCACATTATAAACGTCACCTTCCCGGTATACAACACCAAACTACATTATTTGGAGACACATTGGTTGGCTGTTACCCATGTGGACACTGCAGTCTATGTCAACACATTCGGAAAACAAAAGAATTCACCAGTAAAAATACACCAAAAAGTTTTAACATCAAAATCTTTGGCAACTGCAGTTCAGACTGGATGACATATTTGGCACAATGTTCTTGCTCTGCTTTCTACGTAGGCCAGACTTCTAGGCCAATGAGGATCAGAATTAGTGAGCACTTAAGCACCATTCGAAATAGGCGTATAACCAATGCATTATACAAACATACTAGACAACATACTACAGCTTCATTTCAGTTCATCATTATAGACAGAATACAATCACACAGGAATTTTAAATTGGGTTGGCATAACAGACTAAATAATATGGAACAAAGATGGATTACTACACTTGGGGCCCTTTTTAAACCTGGACTTAATGAATATCATGTACATGAAGGATAAATGTTATATAAGCGATATTCATAGCGTAGTAACATTGAGTTAAATGTGATATGGCATTTCAGACATACCATTATTTCCTTCATTCATTCATAATTTCCAGTATCCTACCATTATTCATAATATTTCAATAATTATCTCTAGCATCCTACTATTATTCATATCGGACATATAACCTGTCATTTAGAAGATGTATTCATAAATTCTTAAAAATATGCTGAATATCTCACAGGTTTTCATTAATAAAATACAATTCACATTAATCCTATCAGGTTCAATATTTGCTGTCATAATATGGATTTCACCATATTAATGAATATAAATTATAGGTTGATTATAATATCAATATTTAAGTTATACTTTGTTGTATGTAACAGATCTATTTTGGTGAATTTATTTGTAAAATATGGGTTTACTGTGTTTAGCTAAACAGTCAGCACCACTGAATGAATATGGAATATACCACTTTAAGAAGGCAGTATAAATTGTTAGCTAAATGCATCATGGGCTGAATTTAAACCATTTGGATAAGACACATTGAGAAAGGCATTGTTGGCCGAAACCGGTATGTTCATTTCATATTAGGTTGTTTTTACAATCTAATTAAATATATTTTAAACTGCTGTCTTCGAGTGCTGGTCCCTTCATTTTTGGTTCATTGAAGTGGTTCGGACTGAGCACCAACAGTCCTACGTGCGTGCCTTGTATGCTGAAATCTGCAACAAAGCCTAGAAAATGTAGGATTTTTGCTTGGAAGTGTTTGCATACTAGATGGCAAATATTGGAGGTGTGATGGGAAAAAAAGAGATAACTGGGAGCATATGCTTTGAGAGTGTAATGAGTTAGCAGACTTTAAACAATCCCTATAGAGTACTCTGTCAGAAATATTGGGTGAGCAAATGGGTGTAACTAAGGAAATTATTTTTTTAACTGGGATACAGGATCTGAATTACCTAGACATGGCAAGGCCTTGTTAAGTTTAATCCTGGTGGCTGCCAAAAAACAAGCAGTTACTAGAAAATTAATATCAAAGTCTATACCAAATGTACTTGTAGTAGTGAATATTGTAAGAGAGATAAAAGACCATGAAGTGGGATCTTTAGAAAAGGATATGAGCAAACTGCATAGAAAAAAAATGGAACTTGTGGGAGCAATACATGCAGAATAATGTTTTGGAGGAGGAGTTAGGTTTAATGTAAGGCAGGAATTTAGCAATTTATGTAATGTTGGATTGATGATAATAGTATAAAAGCATGTATGTGATGTACAGTGTTTGTAACTGTAAACATGTTAACACTGTTTGTTTTCTTTTATGTAAATCTATGTTTACCTATGTCTTAAGTGATAATTCAATAAAGTGTTAAAAATGTCTGTACTTTATCTGTCTAACACAATACTTATCTGGTTTACTGGGTCTATATTAATCCATTGAATGACCACATTGTCATCAGAAATGCCATTCATCGAACCCTCACACCCCCCACTAATTATATATACCATTTCTGAGATCACAAAGCAGTGGGGACAGGGCAAATTTCCTGATCGCTGCAGTAATGTAATCTCAGTCAGAATGGTTCAACAAATGGCATTTCCGATAAAATGCCATTTGACAGTGTAGCCGTTTGATGAATTAATAGGGATCCGGTTCACCAGCTACCTTTCTAATCATCAACAATCAGTCAAATGGCTCTCTACATACCATACTTTTCTTCCAGTCAACACTGGTGTGCCTCAATGTTCTATCACTGGATCTCTTCTCTTTAACATATTTTTTATCGATCTATATACATCCTCCCAATAGGCTTCCCTTATCCAACATGCAGATGACTCTACTCTTATTTGCTCATTCAATATTCTACCTCATCTGCAATCTATTATAGGTTCATAGGTTCATAGATTAGTACTAGGCTAACTGCCCTTGCGAGCCATTTTAAGCCTAGCCAATTATCCCTTGTGAGACTCAAACCCTGTACCTTGTGTTTGTAAGGCAAACACCTTAACCATTAGGCCACCCTATGCAAATGCCTTCAATGTTTTTGAAAACTGACTTTGTGTAAACTAACTTTTCCTAAATCCTAAGAAAACCAAACTTCTAGTATTTCTCCCAAAATCTCTAACTGCTTCAAAAAAACTTCTCTCACCTATACAGAAATACAGATTGTATTACAAACCAAATCACTTTAGACGATCAATTAAAATTAGATCTCCATATCCAAAATTGTATAAAAACACACCAAAACTCAGTATGCTCTGTAGAGGAAAACTTTCCTTCCTAACTACTCTGTATATTAGTGTAATATATAACTAAGGCCTGTGGGATGGATGAGGCCAACCTAACACCAAACAGGATAGGTTAATTCAAGCACCAAAAGGGAAACTGGCTAGTTTTAAAATGGCCTGCAAGACCAGCTAACCCAGTCCTTACCTATGAACCTAGGATCCTGTGCTTGCAATTAAAAAATATATATTATTGCTTTACTTGTACTTTCTGTTTGTTTTCTCAGAGATACCTAACACCATCAAATGTTTCCAATGTTTCTTGCATTTTAGAGCTGGCAAAGATATAGCCTGAAGCAGACTTGGAAGAGGTAGTGTGTCCTTGACTGATGAGCTTAGAGTTCACAGTTCAGCAACTAATCCTGAATGGTATTGGGTGATGCTCAGTGCAGCTGTCAGTATTCAGATATACACAATCAGCAGAGAGTCAGACTGTAATATTACAGTTATACAAACTGTGGGTCTATATTGAAACATTGAACGCTTAAAACAGCGAACAATGTTTCATCGACCCTTTTTCAGTGAAAGCTGAAAATGTCAACACCTCAAAACAGCGATTTCTTTCCTAGGGAAAGAAATCACTGTTCTAACCAAAAAAAAAAACACAGTAAACACTTCCAAACACATACACACTTACCTTAACCCTAATTGTACCCCCCCCAAAAAAAACACAGTAAACAGCTGAAAAGACATATGCACGTAACTCAACCATACATCTAACGGAAAAAAAAGTAAACATTTTAAAACATATGCACTTACCTTAACCCGCACACTAACCCTAAGGTCAGTAACTGTTGCACATTTACGTATACATTTCCAAACACATACACACTTACCTTAACCCTAATTCTACCCCACCAAAACAAAAGTAAACAGCTTAAAATACATATGCACTTAACTCAACCGTACATCTAATGCAAAAAACAGAAAAGTAAACACTTTCATACATATGCACTTACCTTAACCCGTACCATAACCCTAAGATCAGTAACTCTTGCACATTTATGCTCGGGAGCTATACCAGACAAGGGACCACACTACAGTGCAGAACACGGCAAAGCAATGAAGCGGTCAAGTGACTTCTTTCCCAGGGAAAGAATTCGCTGAACAGCCACTTTGCTGTTTTGCCTGTTTGCTGTTTATGTGTCGACGAAAACGCATTCGACAAAATACATTTTCGTCATTCTAATAGGAACCCACAAACTGTTACACAGGGCGCTTATTGCAATGATCATTTTGTCATCTGTCAAGACAAGTAAACTAAAAAGATGTAGTAGGCTTTCCACTCCACAAAATAGTTGAAAAATGTTTTATTAGCGCTTTCGTTTGGCAATGTTGTCAAACTTCATCAGATACAAAAATAACAGTGATAAAAATATTTTAAATAGTGAATATAATGTTGACATCACTTCCTGCATCAAGAATTAAAGGTGTATTGTACAATTCTGTCACAGATCAAAAAATTCTAAAAACAAGTATGTTTTAACTTGTGTTTTCTAATTAACTCATCTGTCTAAAGCCTTTAAATTTAACAAACATTTTTTATTGCAGTTGTCATTAAGGCCAGGGAAGTTAAACGAATTTAGGCATAATTGCCAAAAAAGTTCTTTTTCTTCCAATATTATGGACCATGGGCCACCCCTCCTGTCAAGAACAACCCTTTCTAAAATGTTTATTGGACCGGGTTGACGTTTTGGTGAAAGATTTACGTCACCATCGTTCTAGGAGTCCTGGTCAATTGCACAAGTCTAGCAGTCTGGAAGTACTTGTAAATGGACCGGCACTCACATCACTTCCAACTTATAATGTGGGGACTTGTGGTTTGGCTACCACCCCACCTTTACAACGGGCGGTTTCTTCTTTTGAAGTTTTGAACCACACTACCACCAACAGTAATGCATCCGTTGAAACCAACCCAGGGATTTATGCACCTCGACAACCGACACCTTTTCTTGGTGCAGCTTTGGATTCTACAAACATTAACAATAATGTACAGAACATGCAGGAGAGACAAATCACTGAGGTGTCTTTGTCGAATTACAATCCTAACACTAATTTACACCTTCCATCTTTAAAGGATATACTTCGAAAACCTATTGTACTAACTTTAAATAACAACTTTGAAAATTCTGGCATCACCGAGAACAACGAAACAGGTACTTTTTCATCTCATAACAGCATTGTTAACCTTTTAAAATCATTTGATGCCAAACTATTTAAATGTAAAAAACTACAACTAGAAGTTGTTTACTTGGGTGAATGCCTCCACCGGAAACAAATTCCTAAGGGATTGAGGCAGTGGAGCTACCCCACTGGTCTTGTTAGGAACTCTTCGTTTCATTGTGAACTTCTACATTTATTTGATCAACAAGGGTGTCAATTCTTAGAACTTTTAATAAAGAATTATCAGAACCAGATCGACCTTTTAACTAAAGAGCTGGATTCTTTGGATACTTCCATTAAATCCAACCCCGAATTTTTGAGATATAAGTACGATTTTGGTTGGATTTTTACTAGTATTGATCATAGTTTATCAAAATTGCGAGAAACAAAGATAAAAAAACTAGCCCGTGACAAAAGTGATTATGAGAGAGGTTTTGCATATCCGTCACCACCACTTTCTTAAAATAACACTTTTATTAACTTAAGGGAACCCGACACCCAAAACAACCAGGATGGACATCACTTATCCACCGATACTCAGGGTACCTCGACATCACATACTACATCCCCTAGATGAAGTGAAAGAATCAAGGAGAAACAAAATTCATCCAATTCTTCCACTTCTCAGGATTTTCACCATGCCAATCAGAACAAACAGAACACGGGGGGAGGACGACAATGACTGAACTTTCGACAGAGAGGTCAGAACCGCAGGTGGAGATGACAAAATGGACAGAATTATTAACACCTATTATTGAAACCAACTTTGAAGTCATAATGAATTCCACCAAGGACTTTAACATTTATAACTTTTCCAGCTATCCTGTTACACAGGAGCTTGTAAATCTCCTTGCCAGAGGTTTAACCTTTGTCCCAAGCAAACAAGCTGATTTAGCTAGGACTCATGGATTTTAAACTTTGGGAATGGTTGTTTTGTCAACAATAATGAACCTAGAATATCTAGTCTCTTTAATCCCCCATTACAACCCACCTTAGTTTTATATGAGAAAATTTGTGAATTGGACCTAAGACACACATTTAATATGTCATTCAATGGGTCATCTAACAAAAAGAATAATACTACACAAAACGAGAGATCACTTTTGGAAAATTTGAGAGCACATCACATACACAGATAAAGGAGGGGGTTTAGTTTTCAAGGAGGAAACCCATTATGTAGAGAGAGTTAAAACATTGTTGGAAGCTGATACTTACACCCAAGTATCTCTAAATGAGATCAATGGTGCCTTTCAATGACTTATTCATTGAAGGGACCATCTCTTTAGACACCCTTAACTATTTGTGTATGCCAGCTCCAAAAATACCATCTTTTTTTGCACTCCCTAAAATACACAAAAGCATTCAAAATCCACCCTTACTTCCATTTGTTAGTGGACGGGGTTCTATCACCTTTGCTTGTGTGAAATTTGTTGACCAAAAACTGAAAACATATTTGAAAACTGAGCCACAAATTTGTCGTGACTCCTGTCATTTTTTAGAACACCTTAACCTTTGAGTCTATGACGAATCTTTAAATTTCCTTACTATAGATATTAAGGATCTTTATACTGTCATTCCCCAGGATTTGAGGTTAGAATGGATAAGGGATTTTACAGTAAGTAAGGGAGCCAACAATGATGAGGTTCATTTAATAGTGACACTTTTAGAAATTGTTTTACATAACAATTTCTTTCTATTTAAGGAGAGCTTTTACAAGCAAAATTCAGGTGTAGCCATGGGCTCCCCATGCGGAGGAAGTTTTGCCAATAGTGTCTTGTGTTTTTGGGAGAGGAACTTTTTATTTGAGGACCACCTATTTAAAACACATGCTAGATGGTATACATGCTATTTAGATGACATTTTTATTTTATTTGATGGCAATAAAACAGCAGTAGGGACCTTTGTTGAGCATTTATCTTCTATCACTGAATTTTTGAAATTCACTTATGAATTCAACAAATATAACATCACTTTTTTGGATGTTTCACTGGTCAATGATTTGCCAAATAGAAGATATTTAGCTAGCGTATACAGGAAGCCCACTTATTATAACAGCTTCCTACATTATGAAAGTTTCTATCCCTTCCATCAAAAGAAAGCAGTTGTAAAGGGACAACTTGTCCGAGCGGCAAGAATGTCATCCCTTTTTTCTTCTTTTCTGATGGAAGTTAACACATTAAAAGACATGTTCTTGAAAAGATCATATCCTTTGGAAGTAATAGACAACATAATCCTGGAAGTGACTAACAAAAGGAGAAATGGTGTTTTTAAACCCATTTTAGATAGATGTATTGAGGAAACTAACCATCTGGCCAATACTTTGACTGAAACACCTCAAGATTCAATTTGTAATACTCAAAACAGTCTTAGTCCGACTTTTGAACAAAGTACTTCCTTTATTACATCTTTTTCAAATACTTCTGGTGTTATAAAGAATGTATTGATTAAAAATTGGACTTTAATATTGACTGACCTCACTATACGTAACAAATTAGGTGATAGACCCATTTTTATTTTTAGGAGAGGGCACATTTTAAAGCTTTGTTGGAGAGACCACCTATAAAATCAGTCAACAACCCTGGTATGTTGAAATGTGGTAGATGTAATTTTTGCAAATATATAAAAGTAGGCAAAAATGTAAATATAGTTGGACAACAACTCCCCATTTTTGACAAATACAACTGCGAAACAAAAGGGGTGGTTTATCTGGCTTCATGTGATAAGTGCGAATGTTTCTATGTAGGAAAAACTGAGAGACCATTGAAACAGCGCATTTATGAACACATGTATAACATTCGTAAAAATAATTCCAACAACGCTTTGGCCAAACACATTGTAGAGAACAGTAACCATTTATTTTTATTTTCCATTTTGGAAAGGGTTGTTCTTGACAGGAGGGGTGGCCCATAGTCCCTAATATTGGAAGAAAAAGAACTTTTTTGGCAATTATGCCTAAATTTGTTTAACTTCCCTGGTCTTAATGACAACTGCAATGTGAAATGTTTGTTAAATTTAAAGGCTTTAGACAGATGAGCTAATTAGAAAACACTAGTTAAAACATACTTGTTTTTAGAAATTTTTGATCTGTGACAGAATTGTACAATACACCTTTAATTATTGATGCAGGAAGTGATGTCAACATTATATCCACTATTTAAAAGATTTTTATCACTGTTATTTTTGTATCTGATGAAGTTTGACAACATTGCCAAACGAAAGCGCTAATAAAACATTTTTCAACTATTTTTTGGAGTGGAAAGCCTACTACATCTTTTTAGTTTGCTTAGTTTGTTTTCTTTGTTTTTAATGCATCTGTCAAGACAGTTCACCTTCCAGTGCAGATGATGATGATGATGATGAAGATGATGAGATGCAGGTCATCCTACAGCTGCAAATAATCATCAGACTTCTAGCTGTGTTTGATACTAATCCTCCTACTACTAAGTAACCAGAGAAGCATGCATATAGGTGGCAGGTTAACAAGATTTACCTTACAATTCTGTGTAATGGGACACTTTGAGTTACCATAAAAATATTTATTTCATTTCTTTATTTACCTATTTACAGACTGAGTAAGCCTACTGGACAAATTGCCCCCTTTTCAAGGATGACTCAGAAACACTGTCTAGTTAAATGACTTGCTCAGAGTCACAAATTACAGAAATGAAGTTGAAAGAACTCAAACCTTGTACCTTGGGCACAGGAAACTACTCATAGCTTTAGTCCTGTGCACTAATTGCCAAACTGTATTGCATAACTGGAGTGACAGCCTTACTTCACACAGTTAGAAACCATCTTAGAGAACAGGGAGTGTATTTTATTATTATTATTATTATTACTATTATTCCAATTTTAATCTACAAAACCAATATCTGCACTTTCAGATCTTATGACTGCCTTTCTGTTATTTAGGTGAATAGACTTTTGCAAACATAACTAGTGAGTACAAACAAGTTCAAATTATTACTTGATAAAATGTGTAACCTCTGACCCCCACTTTCTTTTACTAGTGTATCCAACATAGCTGTGGCTTTTATTCACCTTTTCATTATTTATAGTCTGTAAAGTGGCATGTGTTGTAACTAAAGCTTTAAGTCCCAAGATGTAAAATTTCAACATGACAGGTAAATCACCAAGTACATTTTACGTTAGAGCTGTAGTACTCCAGCATCTTTCAGCTTCCTCTGTGGGTCTTATTCATGCTTTTGTTTTGTGTATTTTTCTTATACTGAATGCAAAATACATTTTTGTTGAGTGAAGTGGTGGTAAAACATCATAAAATATTGTTGCCATTAGTAGTTGAGTGATTGCCATTCAGTGTGACCTTAGACAGCCATAAACATATTAGTGGTCATATCTTGAGTATCCTACACAAAGATCTGCAGATGGCTATGTGATGAAATGTACAAATCAGTATTCCAGTTAAGAGTTTTAACTGAATGCAGATGGACAGTCATCTGGATTTCAAAAAGCCATGTTGATCAGTTCATTGGGCTTAACAAAAGTCCCAGCAAATTTTGTTTATAGCTATCTGAGACATATGCGTGTCTTGCAGTGGTAGCAGCACATATCAGGTTGACTTGTTCTAAAGGGTAGAATTAGAAAGCCTTTACCCATTGGCTGTTTTGCTTCATTAGTTTGCAAGTTGTTAATATGGTAGTGGGTGACGGAGTGAGAGAGTCTTACTTAAGGACTAACGGACACGTGAAGCTTGTTCATTACTGTGTCTAGCTATACTTACACATATTTGGAACTTTGTACATATTCAACGGTGCCACTAACTCTTTGCAAGAATTCATTATTTTGCTTTCCTCATGCTAAGGAAATCTTGTGTCTCAATCAATAAAACTTGTCTTTATTCAGGTTAACCTATAGGACCATTGAGCTTAGGCTGCAGGCCTACACAGAGCTGTGCCAAATGATCCTTAAAATTCAGACAGATTAGTTTATGCAAATGCCCCAATAAGCTGATAAACGTGCTGTTAGCAAGCAAGAGCATATTTATCTGTGGGAGTTTCAAAGTTACTGTATTAAAGAACAGAGTATGAAAAGTAGCAGCTCATGTACTGACCTCCTTTGTACAGCGAGTAAGAAAGTAGGGCCACATACTGACTTCCGTGGAACACCATTCCCAGCAGAACGTGACTGGGGTTGCTGTTTCTCAATGGACAATCTGAAAGTCTTATTCTGCAAATAGCTACAAAACTAATATAATATTCAGATGTTTATATAATAGTGAGTAAGTTATGTTGGCACTCTTGAGTGATTAATATAGTTTGATGCTTTGACTACACCCACAAACTGTATTTATGTCTCTAAGTCACTTTTCAGTTACATTTGCATGATCAAATGTGATAAATTTGAAGGGGCAGTCTTCAAAAATGTTTTGAACTCTCCCTACCCTTTTGCACTCATGGAGTTATATTATGTTAGGCAAGGGGTATGTGATGCTTGTCTTCATGTGTATTGTTTAGTCCAGTTTGATGGTGCAAGTGTCACTGAAAAGTGACTTGGATTTGTAAACTCTATCCCTCACAAAAGCTTGTCTTATGAGCAAATAGGTCTCTGCCTTAGTTTTTGGGTCCTTTTTAGCCATGGGATTGACATCATTTGTTGAGTTCAGATTTCCGGAAAAGTCTTGGATTTTAGTGGAGAATTAATGCTATATATATATATATATATATATATATATATATGTATATCTATCTACATATATGTATATCTATATATATATATATATATATATATATATATATATATATATATATATATATATATATATATATATATATATATATGTGTGTGTGTGTGTGTGTGTAGATAGATACATATTAGGGATTTTACAACAAATATATTGTAAATATGAAGTACTTTGGAAAGAGCTCATCAAACGCCTGCAGGTCTATAACTCAGAGTTTAAACTACCGAAGATGTCTAGATACAGAAAAATCAGAAAGCTAAAATTATGCTCTGGAACAAATAAAAGTTCTACTAGCCATATGTGGTAAAAACTTAGAGGTATTGCTAAGTAAATGAGCAAAGAAATCAGAAAATGTTTTGGTCATTATCATTGGTTAACATACCCTGAATCAATAACTAAGGAGGTTACTGATAAAGCTCATGGATTGTAATACTTAAAGCTAGTTGATTTATATCTTGAAGTCCTGGCAGTTGCCTTTGGTTTAGGAGGCTGTCTTTCTCTATCTCTCTATCTGCCTGTCTCTGTCTGTCTCTCTCTAACAAAAAAAAAAACTTTATTACGCCATAACAAGAATGAAAAAGATTTAAAGCTCACAGCACTTATCTTGATACAGCAGTATTTTAGTTAATCAGCTTTAGTCATAATGGCAATTAGCATGAATACTATTCAGCTATAAAAAACAGTATAGTATTAATTTACCATCACTTATGACTTGTAATTGTCTTGAAACAGTGGTGCTAAACTCAGCTATGCAAAACAGGTAATATAAACTCTCTCAATAACCTTTCTATAAATTGTGTCTATATTCATTATTGATTCCTTAAACATATGCAGTGTTAAAACATCTCACAAATATTTTACAAACAAGAATAGACTGACATAGTTGGGTATCCAGTAACCAACTTATACCTCCCACCTATATATAAACATTCCAGCTTGACGCATCTCATATTCTCTCTTCCATATAAACCCTCAGTCAAATGCCATTCTTATAAATCATCCTGTTTGTCAATGTTTTTTTTATATTCTCTAAGTGTTACTGTTCATGTAATGGAAGTTTAAGAAACCAGGTAGTATAAATCTGTTCACCATTAATATAAGCAATATTTTCATAGCTAGACCATCTAGAAGTAAATACTGGCATCCTCATCTTATAAATCAACACTAATATAATGTTCAAAATTTAAGTCATAAACTGGGAAGGCAGTTAGAAAATATTCATACTTAAAAAGTTTACTATTTTGAGTTGTGATATAGTAGCAAGTTAGATATGGAAGAGTTGTTGTTGTTTGTCTTTCAGCTTTTTCCCGGTAAGGGGTCGCCACAGTGGAACTCCGGTCCGCTAATGATTGGCAGTAGATTTTTTACGAAATGCCGAGGTGCCAGCTCGACGCCCAACCTTCAACGAAGGCATGCCCATTTACGCACACATCTTTCGAACGCTACAAGAGTAATAGTTAAAAATATATGAATTTCACTACAGATTAACAGCTAAGCAATACTGTACTAACTGACATTTTTTATTTTGGCTGTGTGTATTTGGGGTGGACAATTTTCTTTTGGTATGAGAAGGCCAGCATACTTTATTGATATCTAGAGAAATCTCAAGCATTTTTTTCAGGTTTGAGGGAGACTCGGTGTAAGAGAAGCCATGAATAATATAATCAGAATCTCCCATCAGCATTAAAGGGGAAGAAGTTAAATAAATAGAGTGGAATATCTCGAGTAGAGGCAGCAGGCCATGGTCTGATAGTGAATCTGGTTTGAAGCAGAAGTTTTTAAATCATTATTTTTGTTCCTCTTTATCTCCCTTCCAGCTGACAATAGACATCTCTAAAGCTACTTCCTTTACTCCATTTATCTCTGTGTCCCCAGTACTACTCCAAGGGCTGTTACTGCACTAGTGGCTAATTGGGAAGAAGTGGTTTGGAGTACAGCAACCAGAAGCATCATGTACTCTGTGCTGCACACTAATAGTTTAGCAATCAATGCTGTGCCTCCTATTGGGGAGAGTCACTGATTTGATGACACAGAAGGAGGGTATGCTTTAGTTAGTAGGGAATGGAATTCTTGGTGATTTTCCATATGTGTCTGTTACTCTAGCATGTCTGTCAGGAATGTGAACAGAAGAAAATGGACAACAGATTTTTTTTCTTATACAGAGTAGTGCATGAACCTATCACCACTGAGATAAAGAATTTTGATTTTTAAATGCTGAACAAAAGTATTTCTGTGTTTTGAAAGATTGTTAAAGAAAAAACTTGACAAGGTTGACTACTTTGCTACTTCTTGTTTGAAAGATGCACAAACACTCATCAAACCTTCACTGATTTTCATTTTTATAGTACATGCATGATTCAGCTTTAAAAATCAAAATTAGAAATTCTTAGTGGAAAACAAGAATTGCTGTTAGTTAACCAAAACAATACAGTTAAACAACTTAACAGTTGAAATTTGGTTGCTGACAGTGGAAAAACTGAAAAGGGGAAAATGTCACCATTTATTTATTTATTTATGTATTTATATTTGTATGTATATATGTATGTATGCATGTATGTTGCTGCCAAATATATCTAACTTCTTCTGATACTATGAAGGCAGGATCTGACTACAAGTTTCAGCCATTAGTGAGCCTAATTTTTACATATTGAGTTACCAGAGGAAATGTTTGCAGTTTATATATTTTATACTCATGAGCTATATCCTCATGAAAGTGTTTAGCTGGCAATAAAGGTGGTGATGACATAGATGGCTATACATAAGAAACACCTTAGTATAGTAGATCTATAATGGTATTCATCTGGTAGACTGCTGGAGGATCGGGAGAAAGGGACTTACAGGAATATGTGAGTCATGTAGCAAATAATAGGCTTAGTAAGCATATGCTATCATAATTATCTAAAGTAAATGTCACAAAGTAATATCACAGCATTAAACAGGTCATAATGTATTCTGCATAAGTGTGCATCAAATGATAATATACTATTGCATAAACTCATCCCAAGAAAAAAACTGGAAACAATAGAAATTGACTGTCATAATGTGGAATGCCTACTTCAGTATTCTGCTTAGTAAGTTTAGACATCTGCACCATTTTGTTATGTCCTGTTTATGTCTGGGAACTATTAGCTGAAATATGTTACAGTGGTCATGATTGCTTTCATTGCTCATCAAATTCAGTTATATGTAGATGAAATGTCTGTTTTTTGAGGGATGGTGCTGGATGTGAGTGAAAGCAATTGATGCATTTTGTCATGATTAATGTGTATCTGTGTGAAACAAGTTGAAATATATAAGTGTGACCACTATTTTTTCTCTTGCACACATTCCAACATTTGAGGTAAACAAAGGCAATAAAGTAGCTATAACTGGTGGTCACAGAAGGAGTCTGTGAATGAAAGTGACTGACTCCTGCTGTTGTTTCATCGTAGGTAAACAGAAATATTTATCAGTCTTGGAGTGTCTTGTTGAGTGTGTGTGTGTGTGTGTGTGTGTGTGTGTGTGTGTGTGTGTGTGTGTGTGTGTGTGTGCTAGTGTGGGTATATCTGTGTCTGTGCATGTACATGTATAAACATGCACTCACAAGGTGGATGGTTGAATATGTGTGAATGAACTGAAATTATGGCTTTTGTTGGTGGACATTTGATGTCACCTTTTCACAGCTGAATAGATATATGGTATTAGATTAGACATATTTTACTGTGAAACACTGTTGATGCAAAGGGCTGAAACTAGTGTATGTCATATTTTATGAATACAGTGAATATCCAACCTCTGTTTTCACTTTCAAAATTTTAATTTACTATTATAATTTCATTTCAAGGCATCCTTGCTGCAAATGGCTTTAGCTACATTTCTCAACAAGTATGCAAACTTTCTTTTTACAGGGGGAAATAGTACAGCATTTTGTGTGCATATATTTCAGCTCCTGGCCCTTGAGGTCCTTAATCCAGCACTGGTGGAAACATATGTGTTTGCAGAAGGTTTGCTTCAGTTGTGGTATGTACATGCTGAGCAATTCACTAGACACGCATAGCTGAAGATTTGCACTGCTTCATGTTGGATGTGTAGGAACTGTCAGGACAAGTGATGTCTCTATGTGGTGTATTCTTTGACATTTATTTATTGGTATGTGATACCCATTCAATGCTTTATTTTTTATTATTGGCAGTTTCTGGTTTCATATGACTTATGTTTTATTTATGAGTGTTTGTGTGCATTTGTATGTAGGATTATATAGGAGATCTGATCATCATACATAAAATCACATGCACAAAATTATATACACTGTTATAAAACTTTTGCTTTTGAAATAAGGAGATGTGAGAAAACTAAGTGGGTATTTAAATAAGGGAGGTGACAGAAATATAGCAAATAATAAAGGCTCAGTATTTTAATGTATTCGTGAAAATCAGCACAAATAGATAAAATAATACTGTGCATCAAAGAGCTACAACTAAATGCCTGCATTTTATCAGTTGTGTAACCCTGTTTAGTATGCTTGCTAATCTAATAAACATTAAACATTTATTTTTTTAGCTGCTGTTCTGTGGCATTGTCTGCTACTGACCTGGTTTTCTGATATATGCTGAAGTGTACACTTTTCTGCATGAGAGAGCCTTACATTTTCATTGTATTATTAATTTACATAAGCAGAATCTGAGACTGCCCCACAGTACAGAACAGAATGCATGTAACCTGTCGATTATTGTTAACACCTTTTTATTTCAGAATGAATCTGCATGATAAAAACATAATCCAAAGGGAAAGGATATTACAATATGTTTTAAACATTTAAAATAAGTCACACACTGAATGCATTTGAGTATATTATTTTAGTTTGTGTACTGCTACATTATTTGAAGAATTATGGAACATGGCAAATAAATTATAATAGAATCATTTACATTTCTTGTCAGCATCTACATTAAAATATTTCACAATAATTGCAGAAGAATATATTTCTACTTTCTGAAATATTGACATTATCAACCATAATTACCTATAGTTGCTTACAGCGTACATGGCCAAATATCTGAAGATTAGCCCAGACCTAAAAGGCTCAAGTCTGAATCTTATGACTTTGCACCCACAAAAACAAATCATGTGTTTGTTTCCTACCTCTCAGAAGATGAACTACCATCTGTCTCCCCTCATCTCCTGTTTTTCTTATGTTTCATTCCCTAGAGTGAGGAAAAGGAAAAATCCACTCCAGATGTATTAGTGCAGAGCTGCTATCCTGAAATTAGTCATAAAACACTTTGCAGAAAAAGTAAGAAATAATCTTTTACATGGTGAAGACTTGACCTGTGTGGATTATAATGAATCCCCTGTAGAAGGATGAATGAATAATTATCCACTTAATTCACTAGTGTGAAAGCCATCATTTCTCTTAAATAATAAGAACTTTACTTGAGACAAGCCAGCTCCCCACGTTCATGTCTTTAACTAAATATGCTAACTCTGAAGTCACTTTACCTAAGAATAATTAATAATTAGTGAAAACTGATACTTTTGATCAATCAGTAAAATTCTTTGTTTTGCATTTTGAGATTCAATGAAGTCATGCTAACTGAACTCCACTTAGTTATAATGGTATATTCTTTTTTGTAAGTACATGGCTTACTGAATTTATAACCTGTATATCAGAACAAAATGGTAAACATAATACACAAAAGTAAAATACAGGATATCTGGCATACAGTTGTGGAAAAGAAATGGAGATATGGGTGTTAGGCAGGGTTTCAAATTCTTTGACTTAATTTCAGACTGCACATGCAAGGATTAGAAAATAACACAAAATGTGATAAGAATATAGATTTGTATAGATTTGCAATTCTAAGTGGACATGAAATTGATTGCAGCATAATTTTCTGAACAACATTTCAATGAATGTAACTTTATCTATGTGACTTCATGAGAAATGTATATATGGGCTGAAAACTACTAGGATATTAGAAAAGCTAATGATTCAGATATTATTTCTTCTGAATTATTTAGTGTTTTAGACTGAATAGTTACCAAATAACATAACATGGTCAGCCCTTTGCGTAGCATTGTACATAACATGTAGTACCCTCTTCTGTTTCTTCACTCCATTGCAGATGAACGACACCAATAGCTTATGGTTATTTTTGAAATTCAAAGACTATATCAATAATTTGCAGTGCAGTTAAAGTATTCCATTATAATCTTAGTGTGTCAGATTATAAGCAGACTGAAAGCAGATTCTAATTGTATAATGTTAAATAAAACAAAGTAACATTAGCTCAGTTAATCAGCATAATAATAAATACAGATGCTGGTGCATGTCTTGTCTAAAATACCAAATTCCATGAAAGTCCTTTTATCTGATATCAGGATAGTCCATATTTTGTACCTTTACCAGATATTAAGTCTATATGCACTGAGATTGTTAAGATGGCTGTAGGCTGAATCCACCCCCACAAAAAAATGTCCTGTTTTCATGGTAGAGTGTATTTCTTGTCCCAGTAATATCAATGCACCTCTAGAAGGTCCATATATGTAATATCAATAAGTAGTAGTTTGCTAGGCATTTCATAGTATAAGTATCTTTTCACACCTATCATCTGTGCTGGACATAATTACTGTATGGTCAACATGTTTATTATGTATATGTATAATTTTATTATTTCCAAAATTCAAATAACATCATTGGCCATAGGCGCAGATGCACTGTCTAGCTAAATAGTTTCTGCAATTAGCATTCTATTATGTCATACAGCATGTGAGGATGATGTTTGCCTTAGACACCCCCTATGTTATAATCAGAAAAACAGGTTGACGTACTTGCATAAGTCTTATTATTGAAATGTTTTTATGCTTCACTGTATCACTATCAACACAGTTAAGAATGCTATATTCACTGTTTTTGTATTTCTGTTCCTCATCCCTTTGTCATTATCTTTTCTCTTTCATACATTTATTTATTTATTTATTTTTTCTCTATTTCTGTTGCTGTTATACAGCAGCACAGCAACTTGCACCTAACCCACCAATAGGACCAGTCATCCTCTAACAGGTGGCAGCAGTAGTGCCACCCTTACTACTACCACCACCACTAGAGGCACCCAGCACATCTAGGTCTCAATCCTGCCACAGTTGCCTCTACACCTCCTGTCCAATGTGTACCACCTGTGTCAGGCAGTTCTACACTGGAGGGTGGTACAATGGTACCCTCCAGTAGCAGTGCCAGTGGAAGCAATACTTTTATCACCCATAAGGAGCCAGGAAAGACTGTGGGGGAGATAATAGACAGGAGGCTTGGTGCTCACATTGACTGCATAGGGACCATGCTCTGGCTACTCATTGAACCACATCCCTGTCAATCACTGACTCCACCATCTGAGACAGGATCCAGTGGTTCCCAGGGTGATGAGTTATCTCTCACTGAGTCTAAGCTGGTAAAAACTGCATCTTCAAATACTCAATCCTATCCCTCAACCTAGTGTTTTACTCCCTTTTGTGTGTCTATGCCCACCCTTGTATGTCATAAAAACTCTCCTCTCCTCACCATTGCCTTCTCTCTCTCTGTCTGATGTCTCCTTCCCTACTTTATTTTCCATCTCTCTTTGTTTTACCCCACACCCTTTCAGTCATGTGTGGCTATTCCTCCTACCTTACCACACTCTCTTACTTACCTCTTCCTTCCTCCCCAACTTTACCTTCTATAAGAAAATAAAAGGGCACTTGTGCCACAAAAAATATATATATATTCTCATCCATACCTCTCAGCTTCCCAGATATTTCACTAAAGCATACAATTGCCTTTAGTTGCTCATTACACACACACACACACGCACACACACACACACACACACACACACACACACACACACACACACACACACACACACACATGCGTGCGCTCGCACACACACGCACACACATCTGGGAAAGGCTGACACAGATTCACCTGCTGTGTCCCCTTCTGCCTGGACTATAAGGTAGTTATCACTGTCACCACAACCTCTGCCAGCTACTTTAAGGCTCTTACAAGGGTGAAATTAATATCAGTACAAATGATAATGTTGACCAAACAGCAAGGCTTTCAGGAGTGGCCAGAGTTATCACCAAGTAAATATATGCAAATACTCTCAGAGGGTAAATATTTCTAAAAAGGACCAATGAAATAAATGACAATGAAAAGTTTAAATATATTTAATGATAAATAATAAAAGAACATGAAAATGCTATATATTTACAGTAAACACCAGAGTTTCAGTCACAGGGAATATTAACAAATAACACTGATGGAAAGTTTCACACAGTTATAGAAAAACAGTATTTAGCTAATCTCAATATTTATTCCTGACTGAATAAAATAATTACTGTTCCTATTTACTGAATAGAACAAGGCAACATGGGTGAGTGGTCATCTGACTCTGTTTCCCATGATATCACCAACACTAGTAGCTACCAGGGTTTAGCACCTATGTGCTACAATACACACAGAGATTTGCTAAGATGTAATGTAGCTGCTGGAAGTCATAAAGCCATAAAGTCATTTCACTCTTCCTACAGGAGCTATCAAATATTCTCTAGTACAGACATTGTGTTTTGGGCTCCATTCAAAATTGTAGGATACCATCTTTATGGCTTAACCCATAAAGTAATTTAATTTCAAGAATATTTTGCAAAGTCAGGTGGATTAACATTAACCTCTTCACCTCCAGTATATGCTGTTATAATGTATACATTTAAACAGTTACTATAATGCATGTCCATTTCTTTTCCTTCCAGCAGGGCACACTGTTGATGCATTTTAACACAAGCAAACCTCACAAATATATTTTCAGCACAAGCATCTGTACAAATCAGTTTGATATACAAATGACATATAATTATTTACAAAACTCCAGCTAGCTGTACTGGCATATGTTACACATCCACTGCCCCATTTCTCTGGCATGGCTGGCAGTACCACCTATCATCACAGCTTGCATGGCTCATTGCAAGCATTACGTGATGCATACATTGTCAGTGCATTGCATATAAGGTTATAATCCCTGATGGTGACACACTGCAGCTGTATTCCATTGCCCTGCAATATATTTGTGTGCCTTTCCTGTGAGTGCTTCTGCTGCATACCTGGTAAATGCTGTTATTCAGAAAATATGGGTGACAATGGCATGGGGGTGTGTTCCTCATTTCTTGCTGTCATGAGTTCAAAGTATTCAAAGAGGAATTAAGAGTCCCCTTCCCTCCCACTACTGCAGAGGTGTTAAAACTGTCACTGCACTTGAGAGACCCTTGCAGAATCAATTCCTCAGACTACAAAAGAAAACACTGAACAAAGACCTGCAATTTAGTTACTTTTCTGGCTGTAGTTGGATAACTCCTAAGTATAGTGTAAAACAAAATCTGAGCCCAACATAAATGAGGATGATTAGAGACAGAAAAGAAGCAGTCCTTTTATAGATGGTAAAGAAAAATAGCAGTGACCCTTCCAAATCCCATTATATGTCAATGGCATGGGAATTCAAAGTTACTTCCTTATGTCTGGCATGAGTTATACAAAGTATTATGGGTAAGAGAAATGGGTAAGAGTACAAGATCACGTTGATACATCAAGCCCCATTGGTAGCCATGTTGTGGAAAACAGGCTAAAATTACAAATAAAGTACTTAGAGTGATTTTGAGGTGCTAAAATAGGTCAGTAATCAAATATACAGTGAAAAAAAACATTTTTTTTTAGTTCTAAGGTGGAGTTTTCTTTTAAACATCTATTCTCCACCCTTAACTGCTCCTGACATTTCCCTTTCATGGAATATTTCTCTGTATAGACATTATCTATGCTTCACATAGTCAGTATAGTTTTCCTGTTAGTGTGCGCCGACTCAAGATAACTACCAGAGGTGCTCATGCACATTGAATATTTACCTCAGCTGCTTGTACTTTTAATCTGACCCTGAAGTACTCTAACATGATCTGGCCATAGGTTTGCACTTTAGCCATGATGTGGAGCTGCTTGTCTCTCATCATGGCCTGACTATATGCATAGGTAATAAGCATTGATATACAGTATAAATAGTGCTGACATGGCAGTGATCATGAACATGGCATCTCTGAATCTCTGAGTTTGTTTGTAACATAATGATATTCTTTGATGACAAGTTCTATTTTGAGTTATGTAATGAAGGATGAGAGTTCCTGGCAATAATTGTGACCGTTTACTTTGCATTTTGTGGTGACAGGGAAATCACATACACTATTTTAACATTGTACCAGAAAGCAACATTTTACATTGCGATACTTTCCTGACTAGAACTGTGACATTTGGGTCATTTTGTATTGCATTATATCATGATGTGGATAAGTTAAAACAATATTTAACACTGGTATCATGTATTCAGATTAAAAACAGTTCTTATACTGCATATTTTACCTGGTCCAGGTCATTGATGAAAATTTCTATATAGGTCAGTTCATTTAGCTGGTTTATAAACAAACAGTAAATAAGCAAAACAATATTATGGACTACATTATTGCATATTTCAAATGTAAATCCTTTTCTTACATTTCTCTGAAAAACTCTCAATTTGTTTATTTAACCTCATAATTCAATGGCCATTTCTCAGGTACTCAGATCATACAAAAATCATTAAATCTATCCCCAGATCCTGGCTATTCTCCCAGTACTTTCCCTGAGTTTTTTGGCATATGGCCCCATGACATTTTTCTACATTTATTTATTTTTATTCAAAGTTCAGCTGTATAATATTATAAATGACAGCTCTGTATCTTGGTATCATGTTAAGTCAGCTTTCCTCTTTGCATTTTGCCTAATTTCTGTCACTTAATTCCTGTCTTAAGTCAAATTTTCATTTCCTCTTCTTCTGTTCAAGGACTGTACAAAAAACTTAAATAATTCCATTTTTTTTCTTTGATGTCTGTCATAAATTAAACACATCTGAAAACAACATTGCTGTGAATCTTAACATCTATCCCATTTCTTTTTTATAAGATATCCATTTTCTTATGCAAATGAGAAGGGTTACTCAAAAAGACTGTTCAGTCACCACTGAACACAACCTTCAGGACTAGCTGGTGGGTCTTTGGATCTGTCTTCTGGGCAATGTTTTTAGATTATTTAAATCAACCTTCTTGGTGGAATTATGGATAACTTTTAGTGTGGCCCCTTCTCTCAATCCAGTTTTCTAAAACGTATAAATCTCTAAGCAAACACAGCTGTTATGACACACAAAAGCATGTAAACCTGCTTATCCATCAGAGGGGGATTTCCCACACCCCTGCTTTTAAGTATTACAGCTCCAAAGTCATACAACCTTGTGGAAGAGATAATACTTGATTTTACTGTAAAACCAAATACTTCATTTTGCTGAAATATCCTGAAATGTTAATATACATAACAATAAATTTAAGTATTTTTACACATCAAAATACAAGACATTCCCTTGTAATGTTTTGTCACTGGATCCCTTCATGATCTTATAACCCTCCCATCATAATAACTAATACATTTCAACTGGAAAACAATTGTGCACACACAGTTCAGTATCTGCAGCCTTTATATATATATATATATATATATATATATATATATATATATATATATATATATATATATATGGGTCTACTTCAAAATGTCGACTTATCGGAACATTGACTTGCAAATCTGTAAGATGAGAACATTGAAAGTTCACAATGCCGAACTCCAAGAAAGTTGCAATTTAACTCCAGGAAAGTAACCACTGGGCCACCAATCACTACAATATGAATAGAAGCAAACTAAACCCACCAACGTGGGAGGCTTCACCCCCCCATATGAGGGTTACACTCCCCCCAACTAAATATACCAACTCTGAAATCACACTACAGTGGGGAACAGGGCAAAGGCCACCATGGTGGCCAAGTGGTTACTTTTCCAGAGTTAAATTGCAACGTTCTGGGAATTTGGCATTGTGAACTTTCAACAGTCTTGTCTCGCTGACTTGCAAGTCAATGTTCCGGTAAGTCAAATTGATATAGATTTATATATATATATATATATATATATATATATATATATATATATATATATATAGATAGCTACATAATGACATACATTTGAGTTTCAGACTTCATATCCTTCAGAAAAATGCACACTAATAGAAATTATGCTATTCTAATAACTTTCTGAGTTTATAAGAGCAATATTTACATTTTTCCCCATTGTTGGCTTTGTCCAGATTTCTTGCACTGAGAGGTTGAGAGGTATGATGTAGAGAACATAAAAAGAAAGAGTAACTAGGAGACATACTGTAGAGAAAGCAGTTAAATTCTGAACAGTTTATGTGATCCGTGCTGCACTATCATAACTCCATCTCCCTGCCAGACTGAGAGTTAAAGCTAAGTAACTAGTGAAAGGTCAGGGCTCTGAGAACTTCTAGTGCTTCAACTCTAAGAAATTTGATTCATATAATGCAAAGTCACATTTTTATGCTATTTGACAAGGATACATTAAAATACAACATGTTGTGAAAAAGCTTACAAAAATCTATGTGTTTTGATAAACTTCACAAAATCTATGTTGTTTAACACTCCATTGTGGCGTACACAGTGATTCATTAAGGTGTAGTAATCAGAATGCACTGATTACCCTTTATCTATTACTCTGTGACCTAGGGAACCATTATTATGCTTAGTAGCAGCTCTGTAAACACAGAATCCTCATGGAAGTAATTGCTATGTAAAGCAGAGAACAAGGACATCTTCAAATTTAGTGCACAAAGTATTGACCTAAAACTGTCCTGGATAATAAGACATTAGTGAAGATGTACAGGGAGGCACAAAAAGGGTAAACAATACCCCAGGATTCAGCAAGCTCTGCACGGTGTGCAGGAATAGTGCAAGAGCTGCTGCAGGCAATACGGCTGACATGCGATCCAGGAATGAGCTCCCAGGACATGCACGAGTGCTCCTGCACTATTCCAGCATGGACACAGCCCCTGTATGCTAATTACCTCATTTGCTAGTGAAAACCATGCAAATGAAGTGAATTGGCAATCCAGGAAGCAGGCAGGCGTCCGTGCAGGAATAGTGTAGACTGCAGAAATGTATTCAGCCAGTAGCTGAATACATTTCTGCAAACTACAAAATAGAAGCATGACAGCTCATAAAAAAACATGTATTATAAGGGTTAGGCATGCCAAAGGCCAAATATATGGTCATAGGCATGAAAACTAGTTTCAAAATTATAGAAAGCAACTTTTTTTTTTGGCTGATTTTGGCCGTTTAAGTGTAGGGCAGCAGCGCGCAAATGGGATCAGCCCGAAAATAATAAAAAAAGCTGGAAATAAGCTTTTAAACCAAAATCATAATTTTGCCATAATAGTCAATGGCATGCATAACACAACAAGACCATGGAATAGTGGTTGCTAAGGGGGAAGGCTAAGTGTCGGTTTTGTAACCATGCATTAGCAGTCAATTCTATGTAAATGAGGGGAATGATACTGAATCACAGATTTCCCCTCAGTGCTAGCTTGCACCCAACCATGTAGGTTCAGTAACACCATGGTGTAAGCCTAAGAGCTAGATGGCTTCATAAGTGGGTGTGTCGTGGATGCTGTAAGCTTCCTGGAGCTCTGTAGCCCATATTTGCCCTTAGCTAAGCACAGCTAAGGAAGGGTGTGTGTCTGAAGCTGCCTAGCAGTATTTACATTGCCTAAATGGGTGTGCACTGGGTTTTAAACAAAAAATAAATAAATAAACCAGGAAATAGCAGCTCCGTTCACATCTAAGCATGGGGTTTGCGCTGCGCACCTTGGGGCTTAAACACAAAGGCAATGAGAAGGGAAAACAGCAGTAGGAAGGTAATCAAGGTGAACTAGCATAGCTGGCAGGTGAAATGTATCAGAATCAGCCAATTACACGGGCAGCAGTCCAGCCCTGGTCAGCACACTAATATAAACTATGCAAACACTTTTCACTCTGGTTTTCCCCACAAACTCTACCCCACCGGTGTACACAAATGGGGAAATTTTACCTAACAAAAGCAACAAAATGATAGGGGCTGGCTGCTTTTGCTCTCATAAATCAATATGTGGAAGAGGCTGAGGGTGGTGAGGATGAGAATGCTGATGACCAACCCACAGTGAGGAGAAGGAGAGCAGTGTACAGACCCAGAGTAACCAACCAGGGGCTACATGAGCTGGAGATAGTGGAGCAGTAATAGGGTGGACAGGGACCTCCTACAGCAAATTGTTGAGCTGTGCTGGCCATGCCTCACACACAGAACCAACAGAGGGGAACCCATCCCAGTGGATACCAAGGTATGTGTAGGCTTAAGAATACTAGCCACAGGTACCTTCCAAAGGTCAACTGGGGATATCATGGGGTTCTCACAGGCATCAACATCCAGGGTACTCCACCAGTTCCTGGATGCCATGTTAGCACTTGCCAGTGAGCACATATATTTCCACAACACCCATGAGGCATTGACCAGCAATATGCATCTCTTTCACCAAATAGCAGAATACCCTGAGGTAGTGGGTGCTATAGACTGCTCGCACGTACACAGCAAAGCACCACCCGGCAAGTGGGGTAGGGTCTACATAAACCGCAAGAGCTTCCCCTCCACTAACTGTCAGGTCATGTGTGATGCCCAGGCCATTATAATGAATGTGTGTGCTGGTAGCCCTGGAAGCTATCATGACTCCCACATCTGGTATATGATGCAGCTGTACCAGAGATTTGCCAGTGGGGACATCCCATAAGGCCACCTATTGGGGGATGCTGGTTATGCACTGGAGCCATGGCTGATGACACCCATCAGAAATGCACACACACCTGAACAAGAACTCCATAATGAGGCACACGCACAAACCAGAATCATAATAGAGCATTTGTTCTGGATGCTTAAGACACGGTTCCGCTGCCTGGACATATCCGGTGGAACCTTGCAGTACTCTCCAGCTACTTGTACACAAATTTTCATTGTATGTGCTATGCTACACATTATGATCCTGTGGAAATAGCTGCAGCAGGAACAGCACAGGGCAGAGCAGGGCCACACAGCCCCCCCATCATTGCCAAGGCCAGCATAGGCACAGACTGACTTGGAGGAGGAACAACCTGAGCCTGCCCCTGTAGGCAGAAGGAGGCATGCCCAGTATGGCCAGACTTTGGCAAAGAGGCAACGCATAGCACATACACCGACATGGTAGGAACCCAGGGAATGACACCTCTTTTTGACTCGCACATACAGTAAAAGGTATGCTAAACATGACACTACCTGTGCTTAACCATGTATAGGGAGTGTACTACGTGCATCCAACATAGTCAGCCCTCCAGCACCATCCTCAATACTAGCACAGCCACAAGGTAAGTCACTCTTCCTGTCAATTGCTGAATGGAGTAGTATGTTCTACTACTTGTATCTATGGTACAGATGTGAGCATGCAAGGGAATTGGGTAGCTGAATAGGATGGCAGCAGATAGTAGACATCTATATGGAGAGCATGAAATCCATAACAAATACTGGTGTCAACACAGTAGGCAGTACTAGTCAAGGTGACAAATCCCACTGCAGGACATGTGGTGGGCCAAATGTGTGTCCATAGGACACACACATTCATGTCAGTGAGGCTCACATACCCAATAACAGTCTCAGCCAGCAGGACCGGTGTAGATGACCACAAAGAAAGGCTGTGCTAAGGCCTCCAATTGATGGCACTAGAGAACAGCCCCCCTCCAGACTTACACAGACAGACTACAACAGATCAGGCAGTTGGATGTTAGTTCTGAAGGGTAAGAAGTCTGCAACTGAAATGTAGGTCAATAAAATCTAAGATCTGTACTCCACTGATATGCCTCTAGTCTGCATGATAGGTCAGAATACAGAATGAAATGGAAGCCAGCAGAGTACCTGAAATACCAGTACAGTCATAGAAAATGTTTAGAGTTGTCAGGTGTGCCCCCCCCACCCACAATCCTACGTAGAAATGTAGTAACATGTACATGTGGGTATAATAACAGTGCAGCATAGATTACCTGAGCTGGCCAAATTAACAGGATAGATTATTGCACATGTACAATATGCATGGCTCTGTGTGTTAGGTTGTTGTGTGTTGCATATTGTGTGGAAGTGGTCAGCAATGTAGGCAGAGAGGGTTGTGTCCCAGTGGTCAATGGCCAGTACTGTTGATGACAGGGCCAAGTTCTGACAACTGCAGTGCCAAACACAATGCATCCCAGCAAGACTCAATCCAGCAGTAATCCATACTAATTGTTCGGAGATAAAATCTGTCACCATCTGAAAGATGGACATAGCGTGAATGTGGGCCCAGGCATACACACAGTACACAGGTGGAAGTACTCTAGACATAGTACATAAAATGTAACTGTCAACTGCACACACCTTTGGAATTGTACATACAGGTTAGCAGCACATTAGTTGTCTGTGTAGTATGGAATACTGATGTAGTCTGGCCAAACACTGGCAGACCACAAAAGGCACTGTTATGAAGTACTGAGAAACTGCTGAATTCCTCACACAAACCAGCATATGGGGAATGCCCCACGTATATCTGTGAGTCAGCTGCAAGAAGCTTCCATAGCACACATGCACTCAGCTCACCCCACCATCAGCCACAGGTTCATCACAGGTCATATCCCTGCTGCTGGGAATGAGTACAGTATGACCCCTACATCTGTATGGGAATACCCACAGAATGCAGCATGCTGAAGAGGTGTCCCATGCAGGTGTGTCCCTAGCTGCAAGCAGCACCCCATCCACACCAATGGATTAATAAGGACAGAAACTATTGCCATTAACACCTTACACACCTACCCTGTCACCCCAGTGGAATCCAGTGGCTTGCAACCTGGGAGTGACAGAATGCACTGGCCTGCTACAGATGGCCTGCATCACTGCCAAGTGCCCTACAGTCCTCTGTCAAAGGCCTGTGCCTCACCTGCACTGGCAATGGATGTTATCTCATGGAGTCCCAAATAAGAACATAACACAGTCCACAGAACACAAATGCAAGGCCATGTCAACAAATCCCAGTAGCATGCCCACCATGTCCTACTGCATGAACTGTGGACCAACCCCTAAATACCGCTGGGATGAAGGGATAACTATAGGAATGCTTATCAGATATCACTTGCTTAATGTTAGGAAGAGGATAGAATAACAGAGGGGCTGGGGAGAAGCATGGATGCCATGGAGTGTGTGAAGTCTGAAACTCTGATGTGTGCCCATACTATCCCAGTGAGCAAACCCAAGAGTGGGTGGCTACAAACCTGCTCATAAACCACAATGTGAAGGGGAACTGACCAGGTATATGAGACCTGCCTCTGGGTAACCTGTGTGACTCTGTACAGCTGAGAGGTATGGCCACAGCAGGATATGGCCATGCTGTCACGTTGATAGATGTACAAGCAGGGGATCCTCAGCCACCACAGCACCAAGGTACTGGACCATTTATGCAGACCCATCAGCAAGTGTCTGCAGCTCCCCCACCAGAATGGCATGATTGTGCAAGAATATGTAGGCTGCAGACCACAATACTGGACACAGCTTCATTCATCTTGTTTTCTCCAGGAAATTACTGTGAGCAAATAAGTATATCTGTCAGTAGTTGATGACATAATACATCACAGTGTAAAACAGTACATGTCTGAATATGTCTGCTAACACCAAAACTATGTAGCACAAGCAGCACAGACATGATTAGTTACAGTATCCCACTATCCTTTGCCCATTGTGACTCCATATTGTCAACCTATCTACAGATATCCTACAGAAACAAGTTGCTAGCTGTAGGTGTAGAACACAAATGTCTGCACTGGAGTACAACCTACCTGGAATGGATTCACACATTCAATAGAGAAGGTCATACTGGGCATGCTCCCAAATGAAGCCCATGTCTGACAACAACAGTGGTTTATATATCAGTCAGTCACAGATTTCTGTGAGCACACACCACAATGCACACCAATCATGCTTTGCAGATGCATCTGCTAGGAATACACACATATATCCAAGGACGACACACTATAATAGATCAAACATACACAGAGATGTGGGGAAGAGAGAGACAGACAGTGACAAAGAGCTTCCCATCATGAGGCCTGTCCAACCCACCACACATCCAATTGGCCAATATCACATGATGTGCCGATGTTATCACTGTAGACATTTGCTTCTGGTAGCCCTCAGCACTATAGTGTCTTTGGTGCTTGTGATAACAGTTTAAGGTGACAGTAAAAGTCATTATTCATCTAGCAGTCATATACACAGTCCTGTCAAATGTAAAGTTGTGTGTGACTGAGTGTTGTGTGTGTGTGTTTCCAGAGGAATGGTTTATGGCCCATTCACACACACTGCACTCCCCATTGCCCTAGTTTAGCTAGCCTGCTGATGTCAGTCACCTTGAAATACCCCTTTGGACAAGGCTCATCCCTATAAGCTCTGTGGCATGTGCAATAACTGCATGATGCTACGGGGTGACACACTAGTTAGGTAGTAGTTCTAATCCCAGACATGGAAACTGTGTGTGTTTTTGTGTGTAGTGATCAATGATTTTGTGGCCATTCACAGACACTACACCTCCCATTGCCCTACTTTAGCAAGCCTGCTGATGTCATTCACCTTGAAATAGCCCTTTGGACAAGAGCTAGCCTTATAAGCTCTGTGGCACATGCGATAATTGTGTAATGCTATAGTGTAACATACTAGTTAGGTAGGAATTCTATTCCCAGACATGGCAACTGTGAAACTCTGTGTGTGTGTGTGTGTGTGTGTGTGTGTGTGTGTGTGTGTGTGTGTGTGTGTGTGTGTGTGTGTGTGTGTGTGTGTGTGTGTGTGTGTGTGTGTGTGTGTGTGTGTGTGTGTGTGTGTGTGTGTGTATGTAGAGAATAATGCTTTTGAGGCCATTCATAGTCACTACACCTCCCATTGCCCTACTTTAGCAAACCTGCTGATGTCAGGCACCTTGAAATACCTCCTTGGACAAGATTCAACCCTATAAGCTCTGTGGTGTGTGCAATAACTGTGTAATGCTATAATGTGATGTACTAGTTAGGTAGGAGTTCTAATCCCAGACATGGCAACTGTGAAACTATGTGTGTGTGTGTGTGTGTGTGTGTGTGTGTGTGTGTGTGTGTGTGTGTGTGTGTGTGTGTGTGTATGAAGTAATGCCTTTGAAGCCATTCACAGTCACTACACGTCCCATCGCCCTACTTTAGCAAGCCTGCTGATGTCAGGCACCTTGAAATACACCTTTGGAGAAGGGCTAGCCCTATAAGCTCCATGGTGTGTGCCATAAATGTGGAACAATGTAGTAATAGTACCTACACAGCTATGGGTTTGACTCTCATCTGTGGCAAATGTTTGTGTGTTTACATATGTATGTGTGTATATCAAAGATTTTGTCCCCAGTTACAGCCAGTACACAACTCAGAGCCTGACATCAGCAGTCCTGCAAATATCATCCAACTTACAAGTATCTGCTGCAAAGCCTAAACCATGTCAGGTCAGTGGTGCATGTGGTAAATGTGTAACATAATGGTCCGTACAGGTTGTTAGATAGAGGTTTGAACCTCACCCCTGCCAAATGTAAATGTGTGATTAGGGTAAAACTATTTTTGAGATCTCTCACCCACTACATCACCCAATGCCAGTATTACAAGGGCTGGTGATGTTCCTCACCTTAGAAGTACCTTGGGTCAACATCCATCTAGTAAGCTCCATGGTGCATGCGATAAATGTGGTACACTGTAGTAGCAATACATAGCTAGGTAGGGGTTTGAATCTCAGTACTGGCAAGTGTGTGTGGGCCATCAGTATCCTGTGTGGAGGTTGCTGTTATTGTGTAATGACAGGATGCATTGTGAGGTGGGTTTTGCTAAATTATTATATTGAGGACCTACTATATGTCACAATGTCCACCTTACAAGGGCAACAGTTGTCAAACAGCAGAGAGGCTGGTGTAGACATTCCATAGCCCTACATGTGACATTATGGATCAGTGAACAATATAGGCAACCCTTGTTTTAGTCAGAGAACACTCTCCACCCATGTCTCATACACAAACACACTTGGCTAGATAACAACCACTATATTGGTAGTTCCCTGCATATTGCCCACAGATAGTAACCAAAGTGTGATTGCAGTGGACTACATGCCTGTTGACCACACCACTGCCACTGATATCAGAATGTACTGTGATGTGTAACATCTCCTGATTGAGTGTGTGTTATCCAGCAAGTAAAAGGACATGGCACCCTGTTCAATCCCTACAATAGGCAAATAAATGCTTACAGAGGTCCTTTGCTATCATTCTCAATGGAGGCCTGCAGCAACTGTAGAGTCTACAAATGTAACCCACAAAGGGAATAGCATGCCTTATACACATGCCCTGTATGAACAGATGCCACTAACTCCACTGAATACCTGTATCATGCTGTCAATGCAGGTGCAAGCACAACCTCAGTTCCATAGCCAGGTCTCACCACATGAGGTCAGGAATGCCACATCAGATGATAACAATCTGTCCACACAACATGCCCCAGAGACCTCAAGTACACTTCTACACATCACAGAACATGCATGTGGAACATGTGCACAACCCAGACACTGTCCATGTTATGGAATATAGATCACATACATGGCAAGTATTGCACAGCACTGGCCACCCACAATAGTAACCCAGATGAGTGGATGATGAATACAATACCCACCTCTGTGGACCAATCCAGGGACTACACCCTTGAGCCACACTGGAGACCATTGCCATGTGGTCTGATGCCGAGGTATTCCCTTTGCCTAGCCTTGTACAGCCTTCTGGCACAGTCAGCTACTACACACCTGGGAACCAATGAACCCATGCATGTCAGTACTGGCAGGTATGTGCGTGTGTGTGTGTGTGTGTGTGTGTGTGTGTGTGTGTGTGTGTGTGTGTGTGTGTTTGTGGAGAGTAATAATTTTGAAGGCATTCACACACACTACACCTCCCATTGCCCTACTGTAACATAACTGCTGATGTCAGTCACCTTGTAATAACCCTTTGGCCATATATCAGCCTGATAAGCTCTGTGGCACATGTAATAACTGCAACATACTGTATTATTGCAAACTAGTTAGGTAGGAGTTCTAATCCTGACCCTGCCAACTGTAATAATGTGTATGATTCCCTGAGAGAGTGTGGGTGTGTCTTCTTTGACACCTGTTTTTGTGGACAGTTACATGTACTACATTTCCCTTATCCCTCCTTTATCACTGTTGCTAATGTCACTCACCTTCAAAGACACATTTGGACAGCTCTCTAACATGTAAGCTCTGTGGCACCTGCAATAACTGCATAACAATGTAATAGCAATACATAGTCAGTTAAGGTTTGAAACTCAGTACTGGTAAGTGTGTGTTTGTGTGTGTGTTATCAGTGCCCTGTGTGAGTGTTGGGGTAATTGTGTAATGACAGGGTCCATTGCAGTGTGGGTTTTGCCACATCATTATATTGAGGAGCTACATGTCCCATTGTCAACATTACAAGGGCAACATTTTCCAAACATTGTAGAGATTGTTGTTGACAATCTTTAGCCATAAATGTGTACAACCATGTGAAATTATCATGTGACAGTATGGGTTAGTACACAATATAGGCAGCCGTCATAATGCCCAGATACCACTTTACACCCATGGACCATACACAAACAGGCTTGGCTCTCATTCTCCTACTCCCTTCCTTTTTTACTTTGTCTCTGTCTCTCTCTCTCTCTCTCACTCCCTCTCTGATGGATGTGAAAAGTACACTTGCTTTGTTTTGGCAGCAGCTTGAGTTTTGCAAGTGATATTCATGATCAGCTGATGGCCTGTGCATGAATTGCAGTTCTGCACTTGCTAATTGCATATGGAGCAGCTGTGGTATCATTCCTATAGCCAATTGCATGGAAACATACTCCTATAACTAAGCACTTCATGTCGCTGTTGGCCCTTTTCCTTCACTGTGAGCAGGACTTCATGTGGGTGTTTGACAAACAGCATCACAGAGGGTATTTGGATATACCTCTTACAACATACACTGTGGAGACAGGCCAACAAATAGGAGGGGGATGTTCCAGACATGGCGACAGAATGTAAGTATTGCTGTTCTACATTTGAAGTAATGTTGGTTTAACAGGGTTTGTGTGGATATGGCTGTTCTACATGATTTAATATCTGTCATGACAGTGTTATGTGGTTGAGGAATCTCTCACCTGTAGGGCTATCTGCAGACTGGCCAGAGTTTGCAGTCAGTACATGGTGACAACCATGTGAGTTAATAACTTCATATCCCTCAGAAGACATACGTCACAACAAACTCTGTTGCACTAGTAAATGTATGGGTTTATCACAGCAACATGTCAATATTGGCCCTGTGTTTGTGTCTTCAGCCACAAGTCTGTCAAGGATACCCACACCTCCAGGTTGGTGGCAACGCACGAAGCTTCGGAAACCATCCAGGTGCAACTAACCATAGGCAAAACTGCTCTACAAATTGTAGCATGCTACAGGCCACCCTCTCAAACTCAGGAACCCCACACAGCCTTCCTGAAGACACTGGAGGGTATAAATGTATCTCCAAACACCATCATATTGGGTGACTTCAACTACCCGAATATAGACTGGGAACATTACTCAAGCCCTAACTTTCTAGCCCAACGGTTCCTGGAGTTCATAAATTCAAATGCCATGGAACAGCTAGTCACTGTTCCCATGAGAGGAGAAAATATACTAGATCTCATTATCACAAACATGGGGACAAAATGCTCCACACCGAAGTATATCCCTCATTGGTGAGATCTGATCATAAACTAATCTCACTGGAAATCCACATCCCCCCACCCCAAACAAAAGACCACAGTGAAGAACTTCTCTAAAGCAAACTTCACACTACTCAAGACTGGTGTGGTATCCTTCAAGGCCCCTGAGCCAGTGGAAACCACAACCCAAGCTGCGGAAGCCCTTACAAATGCCTTCTATGAACACCTCCAGGACTGCATGGATCAGGCAATCCCAAATAAAACCAAGACTCTTTCCACAAAGGGCAAACGTCCAGTCTGGTGGACCCCAGCCATTAACAAACTTTATAATAAGAGGAGAAAGCTATTACATGATAGAACAAAATCCATAAAAGGGAAGTCACCCATGATCATTATTAGTAAAAAAATACGAGCACTCATAAAATCAACTAAGGCCAGTTTTGAGAGAAAAATTGCCATGGATTCAAAGGACAATCATAAGGCCTTTTTCAGCTATGTTAGGAATCTGGGTGGAAACTCCCAGATATGCTCAGAATTAGTCAAAAATGATACAAAAATCACTGAACCCACAGACATTGCCAACGTACTGGCAGACAGGTTCAGTGCAAACTTCACCCCTCTCCCTAAAGGAGAGATAACTATCCCAGCAGAGTGTAGCCTCCCAGACATCTCAAATGCGCAGGTGAAAGCTGCTCTCTAAAGCTACAAACACAGCATCAATGGGACCGGATGGTGTCCCCGGCTGTGTGCTACACGAGCTAAATGAGGAATTAAACCCGCACGTAAGGCAGCTGTTTAATCTCAGCCTTACCTCAGGATACAAGCCCAAGGAGTGGCGTACGGCAACTGTGGTCCCACTCCACAAAGGCGGTGCCTCTACGGACCCTGGTAATTACCCCATAAGCTTAACAAGTCTAGTCTGCAAAGCTATGGAGAGGATCATAATGGAGCTCATAAACAAAGATATAGGGGACTTGCAGACATTGGACCCGACCCAGTTTGGCTTCGTCAAGTGAAGATCATGCCTTTTGAACTTGGTCGACTTCTTCGAAACAGTCACCAAGGCCATTGATGAGGGAAAGGCAGTCCATACAGCCTACCTTGACCTTGCAAAGGCTTTCGACACAATACCCCACTCGGGTATTGCAGAAAAACCTACCAGCTTAAATGTAAACTCATATGTCACAAGATGGGTTGCAAACTGGCTTAAGGACAGAACACACAGGGTTAGAGTTGCTGGCGCTATGTCAGACTCCAAGCCGGTCACAAGTGGTGTCCCACAGGGCTTGGTCCTTGGCCCCCTATTGTTCGGCATCTACTTCTCAGAAGTACAGGCCAACATGGGAGGACTTTGGCTGACAAAGTTTGCAGATGACTGCAAACTGGGCGCCATAGTGGAAAGTGCATCGGACACGGATATCCTTCAGAAGGGACTCACGGAAACAGATAGCTGGTGCCAGAGCCATGGCCTGAAGTTAAACGCCAAAAAATGTATAGTCATACCCTTCGGGAAAAACAAGTTACCCACAAGCTACCATATAGGTAGCAATCCACTAACCACAGAAGAGGTTATCAGCGACCGGGGGACCCAGGTTGACAGTGGCCTTTCTTTGACACTCACGCTAAAGTGGTTAGAAAGACCTTCTACATTGCCCACCTGATCATGAAGGGATTCACATCCAGATCTAGTGAGGTCATTGTTCCCTGTACTTTACTTATCAGACCAATGATCGAGTACAATGCCCCATTCGGGATGTATCTCACCCGACATCTGCAGCAATTGGAGAGACCCCAAAGGTTCCTCACCAAAAGGATAAAGGGACTCCAAAATCTGTCATATGCTGCCAGATTGAAGAAACTCCAGCTCTATTCAGTCGCATACCGTCTGCTCAGAGGTGACATGTGCCTGACATACAAGGCCATGTCCAACCCGGAATTAATGGACATGCTCCACCTCAAAAAATCCAAATCCACCAAAACCACTAGAGCAAGCGACTTAAACCTTAGCACGGACATAAATAGGATGTGCTGGAGGGATAGATTTATCACTCAGAAACTCCCTGTGCTGTGGAATAAAATCCCGGTCCATGTGAGGCAGAGCACCTCGCTGGCTCTGTTCAAGAGAAATCTTGACCTGTGGATGGGAGATCGTAGGTTTACCCCGGGAATCATCTCTGTGTAACTGCTGGACAGAGGCACAACAAACTAATGGGCGCAGTATTTTTTCATATAAGGGGTGGCGTAAGCCACAAAAATTTGGGCTAGGCTTATAAATGCCTTAGGGCAGATAGCCTAGTATAAACCTATGAACCTATGAACCTATGAACTTTTGTCCATATGTCATGCAGTAAGAGGTGCATATGTACAGTACATCATTATTTGCTGACAGCATACATGATAACAAGCCAGTGCGATATCAGACTGCTAGACATGTTATGTATAGTAGGCCTTATATTTCAGGACAAAACCTGGACATTCTGTTGTAGTGTGTACAGTAGTGAGGTTTGTGCACTTATGGTGATTGTTGACGGAGTGTGTATTGTGAATATGTACCTTGGCCTGTGTACAGACTGTGGTAGATGTCATTGTTCTTGGTCCTGTTCTGTCTGATGTTGCATGCTGCTCCAGTGTATGGTACCCTCTCAGCGTATATGTTTGTAGGGCCAGACTGACCACATGTCCCAAACCACAGTCAGGCATTGGAATACACTGTGTCTTGGCCCAGTATATGTAGGGTTAGTGTGTGAGTGGCACATATGAGGATGGCATTGTTCACACAGTCCATATACTGTAATATTAATTACGCTAACCATATGTGACTATGGCTGTATTCAGATTGGTTGTGGGTATGCACTTTCACACAGGTGTCTGTTACTCCATGCTGTTACATGCCTGTAGAGCCTGCTATATTTGCAAGTACATGTGTATTCCCCCATAAGAAATGTAGGCCAGTGTTGTGGCAGTCTGCCTGTAGTTTTCACAGTGCTTTGTGACATGCCTAGCAGCTCAGTGTATTTACCCAGTGTGATGTTATGTCCAGATATTTGTCAGATGTACTGTTGCCAGCCCACCATAACTGTTGTGTATTTCTGGCAAAGCAGTGGGGCTGCTGTTCAGATGTATGTCAATAACTAGTGGGTAGTATGTGGGCTTGTGACCTCTGCTCCTCTGGTTATTATGTGTCAGGACAGTCAGGAGTATGTGAATGCATAAACTGTGTGAGCTTATCTATTTCAGTATTTTCATGATATTCCCATTTACATGGCTGTAAACATCCACTTTGTCAGGCTTGGTCCACACGTCTTGCACTAATGAGTTCTGTGCATACCTCTGGATTGACCAGAGTATGTCAGACTGTCCACATTTATTGGTCATATCTCTGCTGTATTCCACAGGATCATTACTGTGATTTCTGTGGTACTGCACTATGATGATCTTATGATGTCTGTCAGTAACTGATGGCGTACATGTCAATATCAGCTGTGACTTCCCACACAATGTCTCTGTTAAGACCACCCCTGTTACATTAGCAACATTCTACATTTATACTTGCAATACGAAACAATAAAGGCGGAGGCATGTCCATATTCATTAAGGATATCCACACCTCCAGACTAGTTGCTCAGCATAATGCATCTGAGATTATCCAAGTGCAACTAACTCTGGGCAAGACCACATTCCAAATTGTAACTTGCTACAGATCCCCCACCATGCCCCAGGATTCCCACTCCTCATTTCTTGATACACTGGAAAATATTAGGGTACAACCCAACACCCTAACAATAGGCGATTTCAACTACCCCACCATTAACTGGGAAAACTACTCATGTACCAACTCTTTTGCTCTTTTGCTCAACATTTTCTGGAATTCATAAATTCCAGTGCCTTGGATCAACTTATCCACACCCCCAACAGGGGCAGCAATATTCCAGACCTGGTCATTACCAACATGGGCGACTGGTGTTCCACATCAGGGGTCAATTCCTCATTGGTCAGATCCGACCACAAGCTAATCACCCTAGACATCCACATCCCACTCCCACCCCCCATTAGGGAAACCATCGAAAAAAATTTCTCCAAACCCAAATTCACACTTCTTAAGACAGAAGTGGCAAACTTCACGACACCCATGCAGACAGACAATAGTGGTACGACTGCTGAATCCTACACAAATGCGCTTTATAAGCACTTACATAAGTGCATGGATTGAGCTATCCATAAGAGAACCGAGATGCTATCCTCAAAAAAAGGAAGCCAATCTGGTGGTTCCCTGCCATAAACAAAATCTACAACAGAAGAAAGAAACTGTTACTAAAAAGAGTAAAAATCCTTGATTAGAGGAACTTCCTGGTCAGCCTCAGTAAGAAGCTGAGATCCCTCATAAAATCCTCCAAAGCTAGTTACGAAAACAAAATCACCACTGATTCTAAGGATAACCACAAAGCATTCTATAGCTATGTTCATAGGTACATAGGTTCATAGGTAGGTACTAGGCTATTGGCCCTAGGGCCTATATAAGCCTAGTCAAATGGTACCCTGGCTTTTGCCACCCAAGAAAATTATTTTCCTGTGCCCCTGTCAAGCAGAGCCACAGAAGTGATCCCCAGGGTGAATTTTCTATCTCCCACCCAATCAGCAAGATTTTTCTTGAAGAGTGATAATGAGGAGCTTTGTTTGATATAGATAGGTAGTTTGTTCCAGAGTATGGGAAGTCTCTGGGACAGGACTCAATCCCTCCAGCATGTTTTGTTTATTGTGGTGACAAGGTTTAGGTCCCTAGAGCATGTAGCTTGGAGGAATTGGGATTTCTTTAAGTGGAGCATGTCCAACAGCTCTGGGTTTGACATAGCTTTGTATGTTAGGTAGAGATCACCTCTGAGTAGGCGATATGCGACAGAGTAAAGCTGGAGTTTTTTTGAGACGGTCTGAGTAGGGCATCTGTTTGAGGCCAGTAATCCTCTTTGTGATGTATTTTTGCGGCCTTTCCAGTTGTTGTAGATGTCTTGTGAGGTACATACCAAAAGGGGTGTTGTACTCTATAATGGGTCTAATGAGTGATAAGTCGAGGTGAAGAATGACCTCTTTTTTCCTGGATGAGAAACCTTTTCTGATGAGGTGTGCCACATAGAAGGATTTCCTGACTACTGTGGTGATGTGATTATCAAACAAAAGACTAGTGTCCACCTGTTTCCCAAGGTCTCTTATCACACTTTCGGTGTTAAGTAGACTATTGCTTATCTTCATGAGTACAGAGTTTTTACCAAAAGGGATGACACTGCACTTTTTGGCATTTAGCTTGAGGCCATGACTTTGGCATCTGTCTCAGTGAGGTCCTTTTGTAGGATGTCCACATCGTTAGGAGTTTTGATTATGGTTCCTAGTTTGCAGTCATCTGCAAACTTTGTTAGCCAAAGACCATCTGTGTTAGCCTGTACTTCAGAGAAGTAGATACCAAACAGGAGAGGACCCAGGACTGAACCCTGTGGTACCTCACTTGTCATTGGTCTGAAGTTGGATTTAGAGTCTGCTACTTTCACAGTGTGGGTTCTGTCAGTGAGACGGTTAGCAACCCATCTTGTGACATACAGATTTATACCTAGATAGTGAGTTTATGTATAATTCCAGAGAGGGGGGGTGGTGTCGAAAGCCTTGGTGAGATCTAAATAGGCTGTGTGAACCACCTTACCCTCATCTACGGCTTTGGTGACCGCTTCAAAGAAGTCTATCAGGTTTAGGAGACATGATCTGCCTTTTACAAACCCGAACTGGGTAGGGTCCAAAGTTTGGAGATTATCAATGTCATTGTTTATAAGTTCCATGATGACACATTCCATAGCCTTGCAGACCAGGCTCGTCAGGCTGATGGAGCAGTAGTTCCCAGGGTCCATGGTGGCTCCCCCTTTGTGGAGTGGGATAACAGTTGCTGTGTGCCATTCAGTGGGCACAAAGCTTGAGGTGAGGCTATGAATGAACATAATACTTAGGTGGGGTGCCAGTTCGTTCTGTAGTTCATGTAGAATGCAGCCTGGGATGTTGTCAGGTCCCAAGGGATGCTGTGTTCTTGGCTTTGGCGAGTGTGTTTTTTAACTGTGCAGCAGTGATTACAGGAACTTTGCATTCTTCCAGTATAGAGATGGGCCCTTTAGGGGGTGAGAGATGGGTAAAGTTAGCACTGAACCTATCTGCCAGGATGTTGGCAATATCAGTTGGTTCTGTATACTTAGTGCATTTGTGCTGTAACCCAGAGCAGATCTGAGTGTTGCCATTTGGCTAACGAAGTTTGCAAATGACTGCGAACTAGGAGCCATAATCAAAACTCCTAACGATGTGGACATCCTACAAAAGGGCCTCACGGAGAAAGATGCCTGGTGTCAAAGCCATGGTCTCAAGCTCAGTGCCAAAAAGTGCATTGTCATCCCCTTTGGTAAAAACTCTGTACCCATGAACTACAACATAGGTGGTAGTCTACTTAGCACCGAAAGTGTGATAAAAGACCTTGGGACACAGGTGAACAGTAGTCTGTACTTTGGTAATCACATCACCGCAGGAGTCAGGAAATCCTTCTACGTGGCACACCTCATCACAAAAGGTTTCTCATCCAGGAAAAAAAGAGGTCATTGTTTCCCACTACTCATCACTCATTAGTCCCATTATAGAGTATAACGCCCCTTTTGGAATATACCTCAAAAGACATCTACAACAACTGGAAAGGCCACAGAAATACCTCACAAAGAGGATTACCGGCCTCAAACAGATGCCCTACTCAGACCATCTCAAACAAGTCCAGCTTTACTCCGTCGTATATCGCCTACTCAGAGGCGATCTCTGC